>NW_003299141.1:272709-318196 GCF_000151645.1 Tuber melanosporum | reverse complement strand
CTCATACACAACCTCCATTAATGGAAGTAACCAGCTTTTATACATATGGGTTGGAATAGGCTTTTTTGAAAGACTGTGAAAAATAGGAGGCATAGTATTTAAAGGAAAAAGAATCAGATAATGTGATTAGGTTTTGGTTGAGTTGATGCAATTTCTTTTCATGAGGTTGAAAATGGGGAGAGGTGATAGACGATAGTTGCCATGTACCTTGTACGGTCTATTATTTTTGTTAACAAACAATACAACATCTGTCAATACTGTATGCAGCATGGATATTAATATCTGTGGACTTTATTAAGCAGTTACCACAAAGTCAAGGATGTGCTCAGAATATGGTAGTCATTGACTAGTGTACTAAAATAGCCCTCTTCATTGGATTAGAAAGGACAGCAACCCCAAAAGACATGGCTATAGACTTTATAAAGAAAATATGTAAACAACCCAGCTTGCCAACAGAAATTATCTCAGATATGGATGCGAAGTTTGCAGGAAAACATTGGGAATTCCTGTGCAAAACATTGAACATAAAGAGGAGGATGTCTATGGCGAACCACTCACAGACAGATAGACAAACAGAATGAACTAACCAAGTAATGGAAGTTTATCTATGAAGTTTTATCAACTACGATCAGGATGACTGGTACCAATTGCTACCACTAGCTGAACATACCTACAATAATTCAGCAACTAATGCACATGGAATGACCTCTTTCTATGAAAACTAGTAGTTTTATCCACAAACTGAATAGATGAAGGAATATAAGAGGCAGAATCCAGGATTAACACTTTATATTAACTGGATAAAAATGATCCACAAGCAGACAAGGTAATCACTCAAGCAGACATGAGATGTAACCGGTACGGGTACTTGGTTATTGGTTTTGTTTTATGTTTTGTTTTAAGTATTGTTTGATACTTGGTTTTGTTTTATGTTTTGTTTTAAGTATCGCTTTGATACTTGGTTTTGTTTTATGTTTTGTTTTAAGTATCGCTTTGATACTTAAGGAGTTTTACTAAAGAGTATCAAATGATACCTTTGATTAGTTTTGTTCATGCTAGACATGAACAGATTTGTGTATTTAAAAAGACCGCCGGTTTCTACGATAGAAAAGGCAGACTTCGACAGACAGTATTTCAATATACTTGGTTGAACGGTTACTTCTTTGTTTCTCAGTACACCCTCGAAGCCTCCTTTAGTTCTCAGCTCTCGCCTCCTCTCCGGAAGAGCAGGCCACCTGCCAACTATCGTATTCCTTACTGATAACGTGATTAGCACCTTGCGAACACATTACATTTTTTTAACCTCAGCAAGTGGTTAAGAACCTGTCCCCGGATTTAGGCCTGATCAACCTATCGATAGCCACCTCAGAATGCTAGCAGAGAGAAGCGGCAGAATCACAGCACATTCGGCTTCATCTCAAACCCAAGATAGAGTCTTTGACGACCAGGAGTGGGAAGCAAATCCCACGGCAAGACCTTACAAGAAAGAAACAACCCCGACGCTCTGCTAAAGAGCCGGGCGATCCTGCAAACAAGGAAGATACACAACCTCCAGGAGAATTCCCTTCTACTACAGCAAAGAAGCCTTCCTTTGAACCTCCAAACGACCCTGAATCTAGTAGCGAATCAGATATGGCTAGCTCAGGAGAAGGGCCTTCTGGAGGAGGGAAATCTCGGGTAAGGCCTGAAGAAGAGGAGGTACCTGCAGCATTTGAACCCCCTAAGTTTAAACTCCACCTCCCAGCGAAGTTCACAGGAGAAGGAAAAGACCTCAAACCTGAAGCCTTTGACCGATGGGCAACAGAACACTCACACTTCCTACTCTTACAAGGAAAAGATGTGGCAGACCCTACAACCGGACTTATCATTGGATCATTCTGCGAAGGAAAGGCAACCGACGCATACCACCAATGCTATAAGGATTTCGGCGGGAATGTAAGATTAAGAGGAACTACAGTTCTCGATTACCTGAAAAGACGATTCCAATCCTCTATAACCAACGACCTCCTATACAACAAATTCAACCAGCTCCAGCAAGTTAATGGAATACATGTCAAGCGAATCACCGATGTGCCTACGGACCTAATGATGTATAAGGACCGGATGGAGAGAGGAAGCATCTCCAAATACATCCTGAAGCGACGATTCTACGACACCATGCACCCTACCCTCCGGCGAGAAGTAGAACCACTCGAGGAAGACGGCGATGATATTGCAGTAATAATTGCAAGAGCAGAACAAAAAGACGCCATTCTCGATGAGACGAAGGCCTACAAAACACAGACATCCTCTAGTAGGAACAGCCAGCCACGACACAAAGCCTCCAGCAACTCTGAAGACGATACCCCACGGGTTTTCAAGAAGAAAACAAAATCCTCCAAAGAATCAAGACGGCAAAAAGGAGAATGTTTTGAATGTGGAAAAACAGGACACATGGCAAAGAACTGTCCTACAAAGAAAAGAAAAGGAAAGGCAATTAAGCAAGAAGTGTCGGCCAACAATGTTGAAAGCGATAACGCCCATTCCAGTGAATATGAAGAGATCCATATCGGATATATCGATGTGGAATGCAACAGTATTCGACCTCCAGCTACATTCAAAGTACATACCGCTCTGGGAGGTACTATCCTGATCAATGGCAAAAGGGCTCGAGTCCTATTCGACACTGGCGCAATCGGAAGAGATATGATCAGTAATGCCTTTGTCTCCGTCCATGGACTCCCAACCCGAGACCTTAACCAACCCATACCAGTCAATATGGCAGTAAAGGGATCACGATCCACAAGCCATGAAGCCTGTTCTGCAACTATTCGACTTGGTTCTGCTATACTACCCCCCCAGGAAATGCTGATTGGAAACCTAGCCAAATACGATGTCCTAATAGGCATGCCATTCCTGAACCGCCACAAAGCTATAATCAGGTGTGGGGAGTCAACTATCGATTTCCCAGATCAGAAGGTCAGAGTCTCATGCAAGCCAACAAGCGGAGAGTACCGAGCCGCAGTCTGTGAAGCAACTACCCAAAAACTATTGGATGAATACTCTGATGTTTTCCCTGATCAAATACCCGAAGAACTACCGCCTATGAGAGGGGTGAACCACCACATCCGCCTCCGAGACCCCTCCAATCTCAAGAACCAACCCACCTACTCTATTCCTGACGCATACAAAAGCTCACTTTGTGATTGGATCAACCAACAACAAAGAAGAGGAGTCATCTACCGGGCAGAAGCCCCAGGTGCCGCTCCTATGTTTGTTCAACCCAAAGCAGATGGCAAAAGAATCCCCCCCTTGGTTGATCTCAAGCTACGGAACGAAAACACGGTTATGGACAGCTCCACTATCCCAAACCAAACCCAGATCCTAAATGCAGTTGGATCGGTAGCGTAGATTCCGAAGTAAGATTGACCTAAGCAATGCCTACTTCCAAACCAGGTTAGATCCAGAAAGAGAACGTTACAACAGTTTCAAAACACCCTTCGGAAGTTTCATTAGCCAGGTTATGTTACAAGGTGATATGAATGCGCCCGCCACCTTTATGCGAATTATGGAAAACCTCCTAAGCGAATACCTCCACCATTTTGTTTGGGTCTACATTGAT
Source organism: Tuber melanosporum (assembly GCF_000151645.1). Classification (NCBI taxonomy): domain Eukaryota; kingdom Fungi; phylum Ascomycota; class Pezizomycetes; order Pezizales; family Tuberaceae; genus Tuber; species Tuber melanosporum. Next base: position 314,595 of record NW_003299141.1, on the reverse strand, counting down.
GATATTCTCATCTTCTTGAACACCGCAACAGAACACGCCAACCATATAGGTTTGGTTTGTACCAAACTTGGGCAAGCTAAATTCTACACTAGCAGAAACAAATCAATCCTGTTTGCCGACAAACTCGATATTCTAGGACATGTTATAGATGATGAAGGAATACACGCAGCCCCAGGAAAAATAGCCTGTTTAACGGAATGGTCAACACCCCGGAATCAAAAGGTACTCATGCGATTCCTAGGACTAGTTAACTATATTGCCCAGTTCCTACCACACCATGCCACTGTGACAGCGCCGCTCACAGACCTTACCGGCAATGCAGAATTTGTCTGGACCTACACTCATGACCAAGCCTTTACCAACATCAAGCAATTCATAAAAAACGCCAACGTTATACAACCTATCGACTACAGCAAACCAGAACCAATATGGCTGATTACTGATGCATCGGATGTTGGAGTTGGAGCATGGGTTGGACAAGGACCCTCCCATGAAACGGCAAGACCGGCCGCTTTACACAGCAGAAAGTTCACTAATTTACAGATGAACTATGGGACAATAGACAAGGAAGCCCTTGCTGTGATTGATGCCCTTGCCGCTTTCAACTACATCCTCATGGGCAATACCTTCACCATTATTACCCACCACCAACCGCTCACTAATCTTAAAACAGAAAGGATACCTGGAAGAAGAAGAACAAGATGGATAGGCAAAATCTGCAAATACGATGCAAAAATTATCTACACCCCTGGAAGAACGAACTATTTAGCTGATGCTCTCTCCCGCCTATATGAGAATCAAGACCTCGCAAACCCCCCTCTTGTTCATGACCACACAAGACAAAGCGAGGACAGCCCTGACAACACCTCCTATGAACAAGAACCATCAATGCCTACCGCCAGCTCTGCCACTCGCTCCAATCCTTTCTCTTACACCATGTACAGTGCTGCCGGAACAGAACGAGGAAAGGACATAGATGAAGAATGGAAAGACAATTGCATGCTCCACAGCACACCTCCTCACGAACTTGAACAAAGCAGACTCCACTGGTCCCACTGTTATCACGACACCTGCCCTTTTCACCAGACTGAGATCAAGTTTGGCAACAGATACCAGCGACCGTACTATATGCCTGCTGACAATTCCAAAGACACCAGCTTCGACACCGTAGAAGGAGTAGAAGAGAAGATCAATGAAGATGAATTGACCCAACCTCCTCATACCCTTAATCCTGTTCCAACACGATACCAAGGTCTTGAAGAACTCGAATAAGCAGCAGCCTACGTGGATGCAATATCCTATTTACACCCCCCACAGTCAGCCCCGCCATCCTCTCCTCCCGTAATCGATTCACGACCACTATATGGTGGACCCTTACGAGTATACAACAATGAAACTATTGTCTCGGTCATACCCCCTACTATTCCCAAGCATCGGCGTCAACTCTATGAAACCTTTGAGGAAGAAGAAGCCCCTATCGAACCAACAAGAGGATCCCTAATCGAGGATGAACGAGATGTCAGATCGACCACAGAAGAATTAACCTCCTCTTTCTGAAGCCAAATGATAGCAGGATACCGCCATGACCCGATTTACTTCAAAGCCATGGATAGCTCCAGGCATGGAGACCTCGCCCCCTACAACATATCAAATGGAATGGTCTATACCAGCACCCGTTATGGTGAACACTGCCTATACATACCAAAGGGCCATATGTTCAATGGAATGACTATTAGAGAATATGTCATATCCGAGATTCACAACAAAGGACACCACAGTGCGGACCGCAACCTTCAATATGCTTCAGAATATGTTTACTGGCCTGAGATGCGCAAAGATTTCCGCGATTTCGTCAAACAATGTGAACTCTGCCAGGCAAACAAGGAGCGAACACAACTACCTGAAGGAAAGGCACAGACCCTCCAACTACCATGTGAAATATTTGAATCATATGCCATCGATTTCGCAGGACCTTTCAACAAGTCGGCAGGATATAATACCATCTTGGTAGCTGTGGATCGATTCTCTGGATACACATGGCTCATACCAATGAAGGTTACCGATTCCTCCAAAGACACCTGAAATAACCTCCAACGATACCTGTTTACCCCCCATGGGTACCCCTTCTCTATTGTCAGTGATGCTGATCCCCGTTTTACCGTCAGATTCTGGAAGCAAACCTTGACCTCCCTCGGAATAAACCACATTATGGCTGCCCCTGGACACCATGAGACTAATGGCCAAGCAGAACGAAACATCCACGAAGTTAAGACCAGAATTAGGAACATGATCAATGAACGACAAACCAACTGAGAACCAGCCCTTGTTGAGCTCGCTGCATATATCAATGCTGGATTTTCAGATACCTTGGGAATGTCACCATACAAGGCAGTCTTTGGCCGTCAATACCCCCTCCTACCTACAACACTATTTAAGAACTCCTCAGTCCCAGCCTCTGATGACCATCTAAACCGCCACCAAGCAATTCGGAACGATGCCTTCCAAGCTGTTAAGGTTGCCCCATTCCGAAGCACCACTACTGCCCAGAAGCGACGACGCAAACATGTCCCCATCCCACCAGGAGACATACTCATGGTACACGGTAACATGTTCATTACTAATATCGGACGCAGCAAGAAACTGCAACCCGGATGGCGAGGACCCTTCAAAGTCTTATCTTTTGACGAGCATACAGAAAACTACACTGTCCAGATGGATGGACGCATGTACCGCCGCAATACCGCGGTCTTCCATGCCTCTGCTGTCAAACGATTCCACCCAAATGACAACTCCAAGTTCCCTGGAAGAACCCACTCTCGACCCGCACCTATCATCATTGAAAAGAAAGATGAATAGGAAGTTGAAGAAATCCGAGACCACCGCCTTTGGCATGGAAATGATCAGTTCCTAGTCAAATGGAAAGGATATCCGACGAGCGAAAACAGTTTGGAACCACTGGAAGGACTAGAGCATGCTATGGATATGGTGAACGGATGGTGGAAAGACAACATGCCAAACGAATCCCTCCCCCCAACAATCAATTATATCACTATGAGCTGGACACCTACAATGCCAGAAACTGAGCGATGGCATGCAGAACTCGAAACTAAAGATGGATTTTGGGCACCATACTTTGAGTCGGAGTTCGAAAGCAGCGATGAGGAGAATCAAGCTATGAAGCAGGCCCTCGACAACTTTATCTAGTCACCGATCACCATCCGAATACCATAACAATGTCAAACTATGTGGAGCTCAATGTGAGGCAGCGACAACAGGTTGTTGGACTGTTGTTGAACCGCGATGTTATCCAACTTGTAGACTATTTCGAAATCCTCTGGATTGACTACTGTCCTGAATGCGATCATGCTTGGGTTGATGTACAGCACGAATCTGGTATTCGTGACTACTGTGATTTAGATTTCTTCGAGTCTAAGTGTTTCCTTAGAGTTTCCTCTTGTCCGTGGTGTGACACTTACGATGAAGAGTTTTTAGCAGAAACTGAAGCCCTTAGTTTCTCAGACTCCGCTTTTGATGATTATTAGGTTTTGTTTGTTTAAACAGTTGTTTTGTTTTGGGGAATGTAACCGGTATGGGTACTTGGTTATTGGTTTTATTTTATGTTTTGTTTTAAGTATCGTTTGATACTTGGTTTTGTTTTATGTTTTGTTTTAAGTATCGCTTTGATACTTGGTTTGTTTTAAGTATCGTTTGATACTTGGTTTTGTTTGATGTTTTGTTTTAAGTATCATTTGATACTTGGTTTTGTTTTATGTTTTGTTTTAAGTATCGCTTTGATACTTGGTTTGTTTTAAGTATCGTTTGATACTTGGTTTTGTTTTATGTTTTGTTTTAAGTATCACTTTGATACTTAAGGAGTTTTACCAAAGAGTATCAAATGATACCTTTGATTAGTTTCGTTCATGCTAGACATGAACAGATTTGTGTATTTATAAAGACCGCCTGTTTCTACGATAGAAAAGGCAGACTTCGACAGACAGTATTTCAATATACTTGGTTGAATGGTTACATCTTTGTTTCTCAGTACACCCTCAAAGCCTCCTTTAGTTCTCAGCTCTCGCCTCCTCTCCGGAAGAGCAGGCCACCTGCCAACTATCGTATTCCTTACTGATAACGTGATTAGCACCTTGCGAACACGTTACATGAGAACTAATGGCTAAATACTACGATAGAAAGACCAAGCAATAACCAGACTTCAAAATCTGGAATAAAGTAATGTTAAATGCAAAGAATATTCACACAAACTGGAAGTCAAAGAAACTTAGTCTAAAATTATATAAACCATTCATGATCTTAGAGAAATGAGGAAATCACAACTGCAAACTGAACATCTCGGATCAGTGGAATATACATCTAGTATTACATGTATCCCTTTTAGACCATTACTAGGAGTCAGTATGTATAAGCTAACTATAACCTCCCAGGGAGCCCTAGGATATTAAGGACAACTCATAACAGAAAATAGAAAAGATTATAAAAAGCAAAATACACTCTTACTGAAAGAGAGTACATAGTTGTTACTAAGAGGTATGTGAACTATGGTATGTTGTCAAATAGCAAGACTGTTTCGAAGATGAAAACACCTAAGAGCCTGCAACAGATATGGATAACGTGTGGGAAATGGGGGAAGAATTCCACCATGATAATGAGAAAATGCCATAGCAGTCAGAGGAAGGACAATAAGGAAAAGAGTTTCCTACTATGGCCAAGAAAATGCAGAAGGTTTTTCACCTTGTCCTCATCAGGTTTTAAATGAATTAATGTTTAAGGTTTAATAATTGTTTGTGTTAATTTAAATGTTTAATTTTTAATTTATTTAATATGTACCACAAAGGGATTCAAGCTGAAGCCTTAAGGGGTGAGAGCTCATATTAGGAATACCAGGATCTGATACCTAGGAACCACCCTAAGTAGGGTAACCCCACTCAGAATCAGAATCTCCGGTCTCCAACACCCACCTCCAGCCCCCTTATTGGGCCCACACAGTATCATGTATACTTATTTCAGTTGCATCCTGTGACTATAAGGCTACAGAGTTTAAGGTATAAGGATAACACCATATACATCACTGCAGTCCATCTGACCAGATCCTGTTCACAGGATATATGGAAGGAGACCTTTAGCTATATCTGAGAAGTAAAATGAAGTAAATCCGTCAACTACTCAGAGAGTTACTAGATTTCAAAAATGTGACATCTTTGGCATAGGCTGCATGTAATGGGATGTTTTCACATAAAGATATGATATCGAATATTAAAGAATCTCAACAAGAAGCCAATATATTTACACCTACTCTACGACAAGTTTGGGGGTCTAGAACTCTGAGAAAAACTAATATAGAAACCAATGGACTTCACAGAGTATTACAACTGGGTCCAGGATTATATTGTGATTGGAAAAATGGTTCTCGATACTAGAATGGCCATTGAAATCCTATTACCCGGAGCCACTTTGGGTTGCCAACCAGGGGACTTTCTGTCAATCCAGTAGAATAGTTTCCAATGAGTTAGTAGGAAGTCATCTGGAATATATTTGTTTTTGAATATGGAGTTATGGAAGTTAGAATTCAAACGACCTAGGAAGGTTACAATTACCACTACCTTCGCAGATACAACATGCAGATTAAACTGATCATTTCATCAATGACGTAATAATTAGGACCAACTCAGTTCGACAGGAGAACTGTACCATAAGTCTAAAGACTCTGATAATCAAATCATTACTATTGGGAACCGTATAGTTCCTAGTTAGCAATATTATAATTACTAAAGAGGTTGTGGTGGTTTTCTAGATCTCAAGGTGTTTACTACTTTGAAGGATACCAGATGTCGTGAGTTGTAATCAGAGAGGTACAGAGTTGTATGATAGATAGATGTAGTTCGTGAACACTCTGATGCAGAATATAAATATTGAAGTGCCTCCCAAGCTTTTAAACATTATCATGAAATGGAGAAGAGTCCCTAATAATATAATATTATTCTTAGGATTCAATTCTACTTTACCTACTTTATTCCGTCCTTAGTAGTCATAAATAAAACAAGTGTAATTCAAGTCCTCCTATACAATTACTGTCTACAGAAACGAACCTCAGTTAGCCTAGACAACTTTGAAGTCTATCAGGTTGTCTCCGTCTAACAATTACGCTGTATTTCAAAAATAGTAAGTACTACTTACCTTACTTTCTATTTTTATTTTTATTTTTATTTTTACTTTTGTTTCAAACTACTTTCTTCTTATTATTTTTTCTTATTATTTTACTACTTCTATATAGTATGAGTTTGTCCTATATATAAAGTACTCTTTTCCCCAATTTTTCCCTTACCAAGGTTTTTATAAGTTTTAATGAGCCTATACTAGCAAATACCTGAGTATTGGACACCTACCTTCAAAAATTTATATTGCCTTACCCATATAGTTCAACATGTAAAGTATATCTACAGTATCTTAGAAAACATTATTCATACCTTAATGAGCTCTGTAGCTTATTTTATAGTCGAAAATCTCAAAATCCTTAAATTTACTTTTTACCATCTAAAATAACTTTACATTCTGGTGTATCTTATTTAAAATAAATATTTGTGTAATGTCAATTGATTGTGAAGCTATTTCAGTTCAAAACTGTTGCATATTTTTCTTTTTTTGAAAAATTCCATGAATATAACCTTTTTGTTATGTAACAATATTTTGCTTACATAATTTTTTTTTGCCCATCATGAGGTGTTTGATATTAGTAGTTATAATTTACCTTCCACATATTTTAAAGATTGATGCATATTATTAAAGTTTTTTTTTATGTTGGAGTAGTATTAGTTCAAATATATTACAAATACAAAATAACTAATATCTCAAAACTTTTTGGGTGGGTTACTTGGGTTGCAACACATTTTTCTCAACACAATACAAATGGCTGATACTCAGGTTTTAGTTAGTATAGGCTTTCGTGAGGCTGTCATTTTCTGTATAGCTTTTCCTCTGCATATTGGAAGAGTATGAGTGTTGTTGTTAGGAATACCAGAATCTGATAACTAGGAACTACTTTAAGTAGGTTAACCCCACTCAGAATCAGAATCCCTAGTCTCCAACGCCCCCCTCAGGCCCCCTTATAAAGCCTGCACTGTTAGGAATACCAAGATCCGATACCCAGAAGTCACTCTAAGTAGGATAACCTTACCTGAAATCAGAATCTCTGGTCTCCAATACCCCCCTCTGGCCCCCTTACAGGGCCTGCACATCATCATACATCTCAATCTTTGTTGGATCCTGTGACTATAATACTACAGAATGAAAGGTGTTAGAATAACACTATATACATTGTGGCCATCGGTCCGACCGGATCTTGTTCGCAGGATATATGAAGGGGACCTTCAGCTAGGTCTGAGAAGTGGAACAGAGTAAATACGTCAACTACTCAAAATATTACTAGGCTTCAAAGATGTGATACTGTTGGTATGTGCCATAGGTAACGGGATGTTTCCATACAAAGAGATGGTATTGAATGGTAAAGAATCTTAGCAAGAGACCAATATACATTGACACTCACCCTACAATATCTAAAAGAGTCTAGAACTCTGAAAAACACTACTATAGAAGTTATTAGACTTCATGGAGTGTTGCAACTAGGTTTCAGAACAAGTTGTAGTTACAAAGACAACTTCCCATACTACAACAGTGATTAAAATCCTGTTACCCAAAGCAACCAAGGGTGGCCATGTTAGGAATACCGAGATCCGATACCTAGGAACCACCCTAGGTAGGGTAACCTCTCCCGAAATCGAAATCTCAGGTCTCCAACACCCGCCTCCGGCCCCCTTACGGGGCCCGCGCATCATCATACATATCGATCTAAGTTGCGTCCTGTGAGTATTATACCACAGAATCGAAGGTGTTAAAATAACACCGTATACGTCGCCGCCGTCCGTCCGACCGGATCCTGTTCGCAGGATATATAAGAGGGGACCTTCGGCTAGGTCTGGGAAGTATAACGGAGTGAATCCGTCAACTACCCAGAAAGTTACTAGGCTTCAAGAACGAGATATCTTTGGCATAGGCCGCAAGTAACGGGACGTTTTCGCGCAAAGAGATGATAATGAATAGTAAAGGATCTTAATGAAAGACCAATACATTCACATCCACCCTACGATAACCAGAAGAGTCTGGAACTCCTAAGAATACTACCATCGAACCCAATGGAGTTCGAGGAGTGTTACAGCTAGGTTTCGGTATATACTACAACCGAGGGGGTGACTCCCAAACCGGTGACAGTAACCAGAATCCTGTTACCCACGGTAACCAAGGGTTACCGACCGAGGGATTATCTACCAACCCTATGGAAAGGCTTCCTGCAGGAAAGTAGGAAGTCCTCCAGAAAAAATTTATTGGTTGGGTATGGAGTTATGAAGAGTTGAAGTTAGATGACCAAGAAAGTCGGTAATAACAACTATCTTCGCAGATGCAACCCGCAGATGAAACTGATCATTTCATCGACAAGGGAGACGATTGGAGCCAACACAGTTCGACTTGAGAATTGGGCCATTTGTCTAAAAAAGACTCTCACCATCGGATAATTACTATTGGAAACAGTATGACTTCCAAATAGTCATATTATAATTATCAAAGAGGGTGTGATGATTTTCAGGGTCTCCAGGTGTTCGCACCTTGGAAGAAAACCCGACGTTGTGAGTTATATTGGAAAAAGGTACATGGTTGTATGTTAGTTAGATGTAGTCCGCGAACACTCAGACGCGGAATATAAATATCGAAGTGCCTCCCAAGCTTTAGACATCATCAAGCAACGGAGAAGAGACCTTAACAATATAATATTGTTTTTACGATTTTACTTTACTTTACTTTACTTTACTTCGCTCTTAGTAGTCATAAACGAAACGAGTGAAGTCCGAGCCTTCCTAGACAATCTCCGTCTATAAAAACGAATCTCGATCGGCCTAGACAACTCTGAAGTCTATCGGGTTGTCTCTGCCTAACAGGCCAACCGAGGGAATAATTGTCAATTCGGTAGAATAGCTTTCTGCGAATTAGTAGGAAATCTTCCAAAAGACATTTATTGATTGAGTAAGGAGTTATGGAGGTTTAAAGTCAGGTGATCAAAAAAGGTTTGCGATTACGACTACCTTTGTAGATACAACCCGCATATGAAACTGATCATTGCATAATAAAGAAGATAATAGGAGCCAACTCAGTTCAACTTGAGAACTAGGCCACAAGTCTAAAGACTCTAAAGATCTGCTAACTACTATTGGGAACAGTATAGTTCCAAGTTAGTTATATCATAACTAGCAAAAAGGGTGTGGTGGTTTTTAGGGTCTCCAGGAGTTTGCACCTTTCAAGAATATCTGACGTTGTAAGTTATAATCAGAAAGGTACATAGTGGTATGATAAATATATGTAGTCCACGAATACTCAGATATGGAATATAAATATCGAAGTGCCTTCCAAGCTTTAGACATCATCAAGCAATGGAGAAGAGACCTTGACAATATAATATTGTTCTTACAATTCTATTTTACTTTACTAAATTTACTTCGCTCTTAGTAGTCATAAATGAAAAGAGTAAACCTGAGCCTTTCTAGACAATTTCCATCTACAGAAATGAATTTTGATTGGCCTAGACAATTCTGAAGTCTATCAGATTGTCTCCACCTAATACACATATCATCACATGTACTTATCTCACTTGCGTCCTGTGACTATAAGTCTACAGAGTTTAAGGTGTAAGAATAACACCATATATATTGCTGTGGTCTGTCTGACTGGATCCTGTTCTGAAGGAATATGAGAGGAGACCTTCAGTTAAGTCTGAAAAGTGGAACAGAGTGAATCTGTCAACTATTCAGAGAGTTACTAGGCTTCAAAGATATGAGACCTTTGTATGGGCGGCAAGTAATAGGATATTTTCACATAAAGATATGATATCAAATGTTAAAGGATCTCTACAAGAGACCAATACATTCACACCCACTCTATAATAACTAAAACAGTCTAGAACTCTAAGAAACACTACTACAGAAGCCAGTAGAGTATACAGAGTGTTACAACTCTGCCCTGGAGTGCATTGTAGTTGTAGAAATAATTTCCAAAACTAGAATGGCGATTGAAACCCTATTATCTAGAGCAATCTAGGATTGCCAACTAAGGTATTATCTAGCAATCCGGTAGAATAGCTTCCTGCAAATTAGTTGGAAATAATCCAGAAGATATCTGTCAATTGGATCCGGAGTTATGGAAGATAAAAGTCAGGCGACCATGGAAGGTTGAAATTGAGACTATCTCTACAAATACAACCCACAGATGAAACTGATCATTTTGTCGATAAGGGAGACAATTGAGGCCAACTCAGTTCAACTTGTAAACTATGCCATAAGTCTAATGACTCCAAAGATCAGATAATTACTATCGGTAATAGTATAGTTCCAAGTTAGCAATATCGTAATTAGCAAAGAGGGTGTGGTGATTTTCAGGGTCTCCAGGTGTTCACACCTTTGAAGAATACCTGACGTTGTAAGTTACAACCAGAGAGGTACATATTTTATATAATAGATAAATGTAGTCCACGAATACTCTGATGCGCAATATAAATATCAAAGTGCCTTACAAGCTTTTAGACATCATAAAGCAATAGAGAAGAGACCTTAAAAATATAACATTGTCTTTACCATTCTATTCTACTTTACCTACTTCACCTTATTCTTAGTAGTTATAAAAGAAACAAGTATATATATTTTAAGCCTTCCTAGACAATCTCCGTCTACAGAAACGAATCTTAGTTAGCCTAGACAACTCTGTATCTTTACAGGTTGTCTCCACCTAACAGTTATAATATGACTTTCAAATATATATTGGTTTTGTCATTCACTACCACAGAATATTTTAATATAGGTTCATTATGCAATGGAGCTTATTACACAGTTGACTACTACCGAGTTTCCTTGGAAACTCTATTATAGTACTAGTTTGGTTATCTTGCTCACGTTTCCTTCCTCTTTACCACTTGGCTATGTTGTATTCTTATTCTTGTTTTTCTTTTTTCTTGCATGCTAGGTATATGTCATAGGCAGTTGTAGTGCACTCTTGAGTAGCATAAGAATGGCCTGATAGCCCCCCGGTAGAGCATCAATCAAGCAAGAAGTACAACTTCAATCCAGAATTACCACATAGTCCAAGTTGGATGGGAGGTATGACCGCCAAAGAAAGTTGGTCTCCAAATGCAGGAAAGTGATGGGGATATAGAATAGGGAATGGCAAATGGGTCTAAGTATCAGGGCGATGTTCGGGCATAGAAAGTAGCGATAGTGGGGGAGGTGACCGAAAAGAAATGTACTCGAACAGTATTCTGAGACAGTATGAGAGGTGCATTTCTGGATCCGTCGCTCGCTGAATCTGGTACGAGTAGAGCGGTCCAGACACTTGGAGAACCCAATATCGTGGTTTGCTAGGCTACTAGAATACACAGGATCACAACCCATTTTCAGACAACACCTTTACCTCTATCCAGCCCCCCCCCCATGCACACACACGTATTCCAATCTACAACTTCTCGAACCTCGTCTTCCTTTTCCCCAGCGTACCCCCAACCGCCTCGCCGACATCCTCCGTCTGCAAAGCGGCCGCATTCCATGCCTGCGTGTAGGCTAGTCCATCCGCAACCGTACGATCAACACTCCAGTTCACAATCGCCTTGGTCCCCTGCACAGCAACAGGGCTTTTAGCAGCAATCAGGCTTGCCATCTCGATCGCTTTGTTAACAGCAGCAGCCTTATCACTCTCGACGGCGCTGACAAAGCCCACGCGGAGCGCCTCCTGCGGGTTGAACATGCGCGCAGAGAAGGCAACGTCTTTCACCCAGGAGAGGGACCCGACGACCTTTGGCAGGCGAGACAGTGTGCCGACGTCCGCGGCTAGCCCTATATCCACCTCTTTCACGGCTAGTTTGGCGTCCGCGCTTGAGATGCGGATGTCCGTTGCGCAGGCTATGTCGATAGCGAGGCCCAGGCAGAAGCCGTGGAGGACACAAATTACGGCTAGGATTTTGCCTGGGGGTTAGCTTTGGCTCTCCCAAGGAGCAGGGTGAGGAGGGTAAGGAACGTTTTTCACACTTCTCCGACGCAGAAACGCATTCTTGGAGTTCGACCACGCTGCGCCTAATCCCCCAAGCTTTGCGCGCACCGTCGCTACCGGGAAAGGCGAGATTTGTTTTTTGGATGTCCAGGCCTGTAGTAAAAGTTGACCCCGCGCCCGAGAGGATTATGGAACGCACGTCCGGGGAGTGCGAGAGTGTGTTGAACACTTTGGCGTATTCCAGCCACATTCTGCATGATACTTAGTCCTGGGGGTGGAATACTGGTGGAGGGGGGTAAGGATGCAGGTAGGTACTCTTGGTAGAATGCATTGAGCTTCTCAGGTCGGTTTATTTCTACGTGAGCTACGTAAGGCGCTGGAAACGTTACGTTGAAGTGGTTGTATGCTTGAGACATCCCGACTGTATCGTGCGCGTGTGCGTAGGTTCTAGCAATGGTGGGGAAGAAGGGTTCAAGGTAGGGAAGGAGGAAGAGCAGAGTAATGCCGAGTAAGGTTGCGGAAGCGAGCAACCGATATCATAAGCTCAAACATGTATCGTACAGTACTACGAGGGTGACCTCGGCATTCACACCCCAATGTACAGTACGGTGCAGTATCATACTACTATGATACCGGTGCCGTGAAAACCCTTACACTATGATCCACTACTCGTAGACTACCGGCATCAGTTTATCAGTGGAAACCAGCCCGTCAGCCCACGATAGGTTTATTTTAACAGGCTAAGAGAATTGCGAATACCGGTTAATGGGGTCCAACCCGTCCAGTAGCAGCCGCTGATCTTATCATGTCAGGGAAACGCTACTTGTAACCCCTCTTCGAACTCCGAATGCGAAGATCACAGAGCTCGCCGAAATAGTGGAATAAGGGTTTGCGGTAACAGTACCGGTGTGGGACACAGTGGGGGGGGATGGAGGTGATTAGTAACTTATATCTTGGCGTCACCGCAAACTGATGGAAGTATCCCAGTTGGCTCCGATTAAGCTTCGTCACCAACAACTTCAGTAAACTTGAAGGGATGCCTCAAGTATATTTCAGGGGGAATGATTATATGGCACCGTTCCCGAGAGAAACCAGCCCTCATTGTCTATTATTGCAGCTCTATTGCCGATGCCTGGGGTCGTTCATACTAGCCCACTGCCACCAATCACTTTCGCACGCCCCCCGAGTACCATACTCGAATACCAGTATCAACACATGTGCTATGCTATGCGCCTGGATCGCTGTGGGGATCGGTCTACCGTACCTGCAACAGATCCTCACGTTCTATCAGCACATGAAGTGCGGTAACTCCCGCCACGTTTTAAAAAGACTTGCACCGATAACTGATATAAACTGATCTGAATATCGTGGTGGTCGGCCTTTAACCTCACTACCAAGACTAAGGGCTTGTTTGGCACGCCAACTTTCGTAAGGTCCGTAGCGTTTGGCAGTGTTATTTGAAAGTCATATAATTCACAGTTTGAGAAGACAGTGACATGGAGCTTAAGATATTATTGGATTCCTTTTATGATGATAATATTACCGGTATCATATCATCATGCCCTATAACAATATATTATTATTTTCTCCTCTCCTCCTTCAGGGTATAAGCCCAAGTACAATGACTATCATACTCCTTTTTCCTTCACCTCATAATATCCTAATATTATGATATTGTAGTTCCTTAAGGTGTCTGGAAACGCATATTCTAGAAACCGGGGTTTGGCACACCTAACAAAACGCAGTTTGGAAACCCCTACAAAAAAGCTAGCGCACCAAAACGGGCTTAAAATTCAAAAAATACTCTCCTCTCCCCTTCCCTAAGACCCTATCATCATCGCCACCCATAACCTACATATCCTGACCCCCCCCCCCTCCTATCCCCTCCTACTCCTACACCACTTCCACGGGGTCTTCTCCTTCATCAACATACCCCCACGCCCATCATCAGACCCATTGCCCACGGACTTAAGCCTTGGGAGATAGGCGGGGCACGGAGCATCGATCATTTCTCCCTTTTCGTTGAATCCGACTGGATCATACTCTGGTAATTCCTCATCCCTACCAGCATCCCACTCACTCCACCCTCCCCCTCCCCCTCCTTTTCCCCCTCCTTTCTCCAAATCCTTCCCTGACCCCTCCCCATCACCACAACCACCGCTATCACCAACATTGTCCCCCTTACCCTCTTTCCTCTCCCCCTCCTCAGCCACTACCACCGCTATTCCGGCCCTAATCCCAGTCTGCTTCTTCAGCCCCTCTCCCCTCCTCAGCACCTCCAGTGTCCGCATCACTCTCCTCCTGCCCGAGGTGAGTCTCTGCCTCTGACGCACACGCACCCTGCGGCGCCCGTGAATTTGTCCGGCTAGTCTCGCTGCGCAGCAGAATATCAGCGAGAGAGCCAAGACAATGCAGAGGATTGTCCCAAGGGCAAAGAACGTGGCGGTCAGTGGCCGGTTGTACTCCTTTATACGGAGGTGATCCGGGCTCGTGAGGGGCTGAAGACCACCGGCAGAATCTGGGAGGGCCTGAGGGAGAACGGTGCGGGGTAGAAGTACTTCAAAGGTTCTCATCTTGAGGATAGCTGGTGAGATGAGTTTCGGATAATGTCATGAGATGGATTGACTGGAGGCCCAGAGGGGAGAATGGAGGGAGGAAACGATGGAGAGGGAGTCGGAGGAAGATTGGCGGATTAGCGGAGCTGATAAGGTAGCATGTGGGGAAAGCCATGAGGCAACGCACTGTAGGTGCGCCACCGCATATTCTTAGAACAGCACTTAGCCACAGGTTCTGAGACGGGCACTTTCGGGACTTTATCGGACACTCACGATTGGGTTGTCGCTCGGCATTCCTCTTGGGAGGGTATTACGTGGAGATACCATCACTAAGATCAACGTCCTCAAGCATTTGAGCAGGTTACATATCCACCTACCCCCCAGCCTCCCCGAGCAGCCCACGCCCCAAGTACTCGTAGTGTAAGATAGATCCATAGTGCGTATTCCGAACTAACTGTCCAAGGAAGATCTAGCCAAAACGTTTAGTCGAGTGACAAACTATGACACCAGTCATGTCTACTAAGGTATGCATATGCGATACCTGCATACCACCCAGAAGATTTTCCCAGCCATATTGCACATAGAACCAAAGATCAAAAAAAAATCGCCCGCAAACCAATTTTCACTAAAACAAAATCCATTAGCCATTCCGATATCAGCGGACAAGCTACGATACAGATCCGGGAAACAGCCCCCGAGCTCTAGGACCCGCTATAAGGCGGCGGATTTCCCATTCCCTCCGAAGGCTCATCATCTGAAGATCCCTGTTCTTCTTTTTGGCCAGCACCATCATCATCCCCAACTTCACTAGCGATGACAAATGCCTTTCTTCCTTCCCGCTGACTGGAACCACTACTCTCACTCTGATGCTCCCTATCCCTTTCCCGCTCCCTAGCTCCCTTCTTCAACCACGCCTCTTTATACCTAGCCTTCGAGTCCTCATCCTCTTGATCCCACCCAGCAATCTTATCCGTACTCTTCGCTCTCCTCAACCCTCTATCCTCCATGGGAGACGCGGAGCCACCATCTTCCAGGCTATCATCCGCAGAATCTACCCTAACTGTCCCATCCTCGTTAAATATACGTCTGCCCAGAACATTCGGCTCTCCCGTTGGCCTCCAGGCGGCAGGTAGCGGGTGCTGACACCACGTGCACACACGATGCTTCTCGGACGAATTATGCGGGTTATCGCAACCGTCGGTGGCGCATACCCGTTTGTTGTAGACTAGCTCGGAGCGCTCGATGGCTCGGCAGGAAGAGCATAACCATCCGTCCTTGGCAACACACTCGCACAGCACTGGCGCGGCGTAGTTGACGAGATCTTGCGGGGTCAGGTCCGTGTCGGAGAAGTCTGTGGCAGACCAACAGGTGTCGCAGAATGTACGAATGCGGTTGGAGTAAGTGCCGTTCTGGCCAAAGAAGTCGGCGCGGACTATGCATGTCTGTATTCGCTGTGTCAGCTTATGTAATAACGGCGAGTTGTGAGTTGTTATTATGAGGGGAAAAACCCACTTCGCAGACAGGCATAGAACAGATCCTGCAACCCTTGATTTTCTCGCCCTTTATGTGGTCTCTCTCGGAACAATCCAGACTCGTTAGGCTAACCAGACGTTCCCAGTGTGCCCGCGACTGGAGCAGAGTTTCGCGGATGGTACTCGATGTGCGCGATAGCTGTATCACTATGTTGTTTGTCAGCTCGATCCCTCCTCTTCCGCCTAACCGACATTACCGAGAAAGTCGGACAAGTAGAACAAAAGACAAACAAACAAGAAACCACATACAGTCGCCGGTAGTAATCATCTTTGCAAGTTCAGTAACGACAGTATAATGCGAGAACAGCAACGCCAAAGTATCAAACTTTGGCGGGGGGTCAAGTTCGTCGACAACCATCATCACAGCTCCCTGGAAAGAGTGCAGAGAAAGGGAAGGCAAGCAAGCTAATCGTGGTCGTAAGCTGAAAACTTAAACCGTTTGTAAAGCCAGGATCTTCAAAGTTGAATACTGGTGAAAGAATAGATGAGCTGACGAGCTGATGAGCTCCCGAGTCGATCTTAGTTCCAACTTGGTCAAATAGATAGTTTTCTCTCAGGAGTATAACAAACAGGTGGAGATGCGATGCGGAGATGCGATGAGACGATATCGCACGGTTGTTAGTTGTCAACGTGTGGCCTTCCGCACTCAGACAGGGTTGCGTTGCGCCGCATAAAAGATATGTATCATGCTCGAGCATTGGAGCGCAGCACTCAAGTACCGGTATGATATGGGTATGCGGCTGAAAAGGCGGGACTGCCCGTTGACTGGTGAGGAGATAATCGCCGAAAAACTAAGGTTTTGGGGGAGGGAGGCCACACCCGTCATGACTGCCCTGTGCCCTAGCTTCGACCGGTTTGTGCCTATCATACATGCTTGTTGAGAAGAATATTTATGATACTATCTAACTTACCAATACCACCAAGACAAAACTGCCATATAATGTTAACAGCTGTACGAGTATGATGCTGTGCTTCTAGAGCTAGCAGTTTCCCTCTCTCCCTCTAGGGAAATTGGAGAAGGTAAGGAGCGGTGCTTTTCCTCGTTTACCGTTTTTTTATCCCCCCCCGAGACGGTGAAATATCATGAAGGCACGAGGTGGAGGCATTCCAAGAAGGAGAAACCCGCGAGGCGTTGTGAGATTTTTGTATAATCCCAGATAATAACCCTAGACGGAGCAAAGACACATGGAACCACGATGGTAAAGCCAAGGCACAATGGCTGCAATCAGCCTCTAGCTGTGATTTACTGTGGCTGTCCAGTGAGGGCGCCTGACTGCCCGCTTGGTGTTTATTGAATTTTTCCAGATAACTTATCAGAATATCTTCTACCAACCATAAAATATCCGTGCCCATGCTATTGGGGAAAGGGGAAGGGTCCACTGAGGACGCTAGAGGCGAGAAGATTGAAGAACGAGTGACAATCTGTGCGATACACTAACACTTGCTCGTCTAGTGATAGGCCGAGACGAAACCCACCCAATATCGTAGCCAGGCTCTTTGCCAACGCTCGAGACTATTTACCCATTCTTCTAAGCAATACTTTGGGGAGCTTTGCGTGGGACCCCCCTCACCCATCAAGGCCGGGCAATAGTGAGCTGAAGGGAATACAAGTATAGTATTTGGGCCAGCAAAAGTGTCAACCCGGACTATGGGTTTGTAGTGGGCCCATGGGGGTGGGAAGCTGCTGATACAGTGTATACATCTGATACCCCTTCTTTGACCCAGCAGTATCCTACTTCCCTTGAGAAGTACAATGTCTAAGTTAGCCATCTATTGCATTTGGTGATCTAATTGCTCTGAAAGGGGATTAGTTACGATATCCCAAAGTGAATCCACTGAACTACCACGATAAGCACCATATGTTCCCACGAGTACTTAGCCACTAGGAAAACATCAGCACCCATGTACGTCCATTCATAACCCCCTAAACCATGGACACATGGATCATCTTTGCCCACACAATCATAAGCCATGCCACGAGCACCTCGCCGTTCAGTAGCATTTGCTTCAGCACCATATCCCCGCGAGGGCCTACCTAGCTCCTCTTCATCTGCATCGTCCCCTCCCTCTCCATATCCACAGATGGCACAATATCCGCATCCCTCCTCTCGTATCTCCCGCCAAGGTCAGAATAGAAGCCTTCAGCACAGTCGGAGCCAAACTTACTCACAAGCCAGGAACCAGAACCGCCACCAGAACCAGAACCAGGGTCAGAGTGACAGTCAGAGTTACTACCACCAGAGGGGCAGTGAGAGTGATAATTACAGTCTGCCCGATATAGACGATGAAGGCGAGGACGGCGACGAGGATGAAGACTCAGAAGGTGTGATCATGGCAGTTGATTACAAGAGCCGGAAGATTGGTTGCGCATTTTACTCGATGGTGGATCAGAGGTTGAGCTTGATGGAGGATATCGAACTACCAACCTCTGAATGTTTGGAAGCTCGTAAGTTACAACCCCTTGACACCCCAACTACGGACTGATAAGAGGGCAGTTAAGTTCCAGATCAAGCCCACTGTTTTGCTGATTGCTTCCCGGTTTAATGAGACTCTGGAGAAGACTTTGAATCCCGAATATAAAGGTATCCATTAGTGATTCCTAGGCCACGAGATACTAATGCCAAGGGAAGATGAATATGCGACCCCGTATTACATCTCCATTCGCCCGACCGGAGAATTTTCCTACGAGGCAGCAAGGAACAAATTAATCTCCATAAAAATCGGGCAAGCAGACGGTCCAATTCTAACTCTCCAGACTCCGGGCGATATTCACGACATAACCACAGACCAGAAAAGACGTGGAAACTTACTCCGGCTTGCCGGCTGGGTCAACGTTGATAGCAGGATCAGCGTTGGATGCTCTGGGGCTGTTTTGACCTATTTGCAGAGGAAACAGGCAGCAACATCGCTGACTGATAGAGTAGTTTCTGTGGCAAATCTCGAGATGTGGAGCATGAATAACACCATGTGAGTAATTGTGACCCTTAAGCCCGTCCTTGAGTGGGAGGGCTACTAATAGGTTTAGGTTTGTCAATGCCGATACAATGTGTGCTCTCCAGATATTTGAGGACGAGTCGCATCCAAATTTCCTAATGCAAGGTCCCCATGGGCGGGGGAAAGAAGGGCTCTCACTCTTTGGTACCTAAACTCTACCTAGAAGGTGGTATTTCCCGATTGGCCCTAACTTGACTTTAGGAATAATGAACTTGACCCGCTCCCCCTTAGGGCATACTATGCTGAAGCAATGGTTTCTACGGCCGTCGCTTTCTATAGAAGCTATCAACGAACGGCAGGACTCTATTTCAGCTTTTTTAAGGCCCGATGTCTCTCACATGACACAGGTAATTGGCAAAAGCATACGAAAAATTAAGAACATTCCAAAGATACTCGCTGGTTTAAGAAAGGGTCCAGGCCGGGAAGGTCGGAGTGGGGAATGGAGTGCTCTCCAACAATTT
Organism: Tuber melanosporum; assembly: GCF_000151645.1. NCBI lineage: Eukaryota > Fungi > Ascomycota > Pezizomycetes > Pezizales > Tuberaceae > Tuber > Tuber melanosporum. The sequence goes on along the minus strand of NW_003299141.1, from coordinate 294,963 downwards.
TGTTTTTACGCTCTCAAGATCAAGACCTGCTTAGAGGAGATGAGCGGAATCGGAGGATTGCAAATAATCAAGAAGGTCGGTCACTTGAAAAACCCCACATAGGCCCTCACTAATACCCCTAAGGTCGCTGAAAACTTTAACGTACCCTCACTCCAAGAGGTTGGGCAAATGATCACCGAAACCATTGACTTTGAGGAATCAGTTGCTTTGCATCGTGTGGTAATACAGCGAAACATAGATGAAGAGCTAGACGAAATGAAGCGATTGTACGATGGGTTGGGAGACATGTTAGGCACAGTCGCCAGAGACATTGCCAGAGACATGCCGCTTGACGTTGCAACATCCTTGAACGTTATATTCTTTCCACAAATTGGATACTTGATTGTCATCCCTGCACAGGGCACTGGCAACACTACACATGGACTGCTCAACGACCCCTCGGGAGGGCCTGCATACGCCCAAGAGGGATGGGACCTTCAGTTCTGCACCGAGACCAACTGGTACTATAAGAACCCACAAATGAGAGATCTGGATGACTACTTCGGAGATTTGTATGGACGTGTATGTGGTAAGCTTTAGCAGCACCAAATTCCCTGTTTCCCGAGTGATATTTAATGATTCAAAGACAGAGAAATAGAATTAGTTCATGCTATGAAATGCCGAGTGCTACAACATGACGTTGCACTTGCCAGTTGCGCGATGGTCTGCGCAGAGCTTGATTGGTGAGTTAAGGTGGATTAGCAAACCTATAGATATTGTTGACAATTGAATGTGGCAGTCTCTTAGCTATGGCCGAAGCTGCGGAAAGGTATAAATTTACATGTCCAGTTATCGTCACAGACAATGTGATCAATATTAAAGGCGGCCGGTTAGTCTCATTCTAGCCTTACCAACCGACATGGAGACCGGCTAAGAAAGATACATAGGCATCCACTACAAGAGCTTTGCGTCTCTGCATATATTGAGAATGATACACTCGTTGCTGGGGGAGAAGGGACATTGGGAGAAGTGGTGGTTGAAGCACCCGACAATGGAGGCCCGAGGAGCGCGGAAAGATCAAGAGCAGATATTTCTAACGGAGATGGAGAAAATGCGCCTAGCATGATGCTCCTTACTGGCCCTAATTACTCGGGGAAGAGTGTTTACCTGAAACAGGTCGCACTAATTGTTTACATGGCCCACATTGGCAGTTTTGTACCCGCGAGGGGTGCTGTGATTGGCTTGACGGACAAGATATTGACTCGGATACAAACGAGAGAAAGTGTCTCTAAGGCATGAAGTGTATTAGATATACCCTCAGTTGTGGAGTGCTAATTTCTTTGAAGACTCAAAGCGCGTTTATGATCGATCTCCAACAAATTTCCAGCTCACTGAGACTCGCCACGAGACGAAGCCTTTTGATTATTGACGAGTTTGGGAAGGGCACAGATTCGAGTGGTTGGTCTTGTTTTTCGGCCATAGAGCATTCTAACAGTTTACATAGACGGGGCGGGGTTGGCCTGTAGTGTATTTGAAAATCTCCTCAACCGCGGCAAAGATCGGCCCAAAGTTATATCCGCTACTCATTATCATGGCAAGTAATTTAGCCATACCTCTTTAAGAGATTACTAAGATTCTGTCCCTAGAGATTGCTGAGAACGGCATGCTCATCGATCATACTCATCTCCAATTTGCCCAGATGAAAATCCTCTTGGATCACAAAGCTGTAGAGCCGGAGGATCAGATCACTTATATGTATAAGTTGGAAATGGGCCGCAGCACCAGTAGCTTCGGAACTATGTTAGTCGCCCTGCACCGGTTGAGCTATGATATGAATCAACGGGTTAACCGCACACACAGTTGCGCGGCACTCAACGGGATTCACCCAGCAATTGTGTCAAGAGCAGAGGACTTGATCCTGATGATGGCGAGAGGCGAAGATTTGGTGGCCGCCTGCGAGATACTGAGCGCAGGAGAGAGAAAAGAACTCGAAGAGGCCGTGATTAACCCCACCAACTCTTCCATAAGTCGTTTCTAACAACCACAACATACAGGAAGCGGTAGCAAGAGCATTTGTGAAGGAAGACTTCGACGATGATGACGACGGAAATAAGGACGCCGAAGAGCCAAACAGCGAGACTAGAGAAACAAAAGAAACAGCAAGAATGAAACTAGCGAGGGTGTTGCGAGGAGTCTCTACTCTAGAAGACTACATGTCGTAGAAAAGCCAACCTAGCTATGAACTCCCATTACGAAATGGGGCTAGTGATATGAATACAGGCTACGTGGCGAAACCGCAGATTATTTGCAAAAAATGAAATCGTGCCATCCATGAGAAAGCGAAAGCGTGTGAAATGAATGAAGCAACAAATTGTAAGCTGAGAATGATAGGACATGGCAGCACAGGAAGATCAAGCCGTTACGCTACACATCCGGCCAGTGGGGGTAAGACAGGACAGCGAATAGAGAAGAGATGCTTACAGGAGAAAAAAAAATGAACCCGATGCCTCGCCCGAAGAATGAAAAAAAGAGGAAACACCTAAACTAGAATGATACCGACACATTTTCCAAGCTCTCCGATTCGATTACTATCGCATCCATTCATTACTTTATTATTTTTACCATTACCTCAATGTTGTCTCTCATCTATGTATGAAATACTCGAGTAGATGCAGGAACAGAAGTAGAAGTAAGCAAATTACCTTGGCCCCCTCCCTCCTCCCCCCCCTCTTTTCCTCGACGACAACGGTAAGCCTCTTCCACCTCCACCCCTTCCAACGCCAGTACTATTACATCCCCGCGCAGCACTACCACGACGAGCTTGATTCAGGGTAGCCGGCGGCCTCAAAGGTATGGGGTGGCGGACACTAGTAGGCGGGGGCGGCGGTGGTGGTGGTGGCGGCGGTGATTGTACGCGGGGGGGCGGAATAGATGGTGGTGGGGGGACGCGGGAGTAGTCCACTCCTCGATCTCTGTATCTAGCGCCCGGGCCGGAAGCAGAAGCAGTGGAGGAGGAGGAATAGTAAACGCCGGTGGAACGTCTAACAGGTGGACTTTCAGATCTTCGATCACACCAGTTTCTACCCCTATTGCGCTCCCAGTTTCGGTCTCTATCTCGGTCCCTATACCGATCAAACTCCGAATACCCACGGCGGTGGGGCGGCGACGGGCTCCTTTCCCCGGCTCTTCTCCTCCCCATCATCATTTTGCCACCCCCACCAGTATCCCTCCTCTTATCCCTATCCTTCTCCCTCTCCAGTGCTCTGTACTCCCCAAAAGGGTCGAATTCTTCGCTTACATCATAATCCCCGGGCCTTACAGCGCGGCCGTAGGCTGGCTTCTTCGCCTTGTCCTCGAGCTCTGCAAGAAGGTCCTGCTTCTCACAGAGCCATTCCTGTGACGCATAGTCGCCATCGTTGACACCAGAGAGAGAGAATATGCCCGGGTGCGAGAGCGCCGGGAGGAAGGGGCAATCGTCGCCGAAATGCTCGGTGCCCGAGCAGTGATAGCAGTTGGCATTTATGGGGCGGAGGGGCGTGGGTGAGGCTCTAGTGGCAGTTGTGGTTGTTAGTGGGGAGGGGGTTGTTTGGGGAAGTTTACGCCAGTTCTGTGAGAAGGGCCAGTTAGTTAGGTTAGGTGGGGGGGGAAGCTCGCATACATAATCCCCAAGCGATACCTCGCTCGCCGGAAGCTCCGGACATGCGTTGGAGAAATGCTTATCCCAAACACCGCAATACTCGCACTGTGCAGCACCCGCCTTATCGTTAGCCCTTCTTCCTTCGCCATTAGTCTCACCCACAGTGATGGGAAGAAAAAACCTTCAACAAACGACAAGTCCGCCCCACGTGCCCAACGCTCAAACAAACATCGCATACAATTGTCTCCATAGTAATTCCTTTACTAGGATCTTCCACTTCCTCAAAGCGCTTCGCGTCAAGGCGAAAGCTGGCCGCTGTAATACCTTTTGTAGACGTAAATAGTGGTCTAGACTCCTCGTGGATGAACGGCGGCGGGGTGGAGGTAGCGTGGTAGCGCAGTTGGAACACAACGGTCTCACGATCAATTGGGACTGGCGATTGGCGGTGTCCGTCCTGGGCGCCGCTGCCGCCGCTACCACCACCGAGGGCGGGGGTGGGCGTGGGAGAGGGGGACGGAGAGGAAGAGAGGCCAGGTGAGTTTAGCGGAAGGGTGCTATGTCTGCTAGTAGTAAATACTGGAGTCTTAGTGGCTGAAAGGGAAATATAATTCTCCCCGCCCTCCTCCTCCGCCTTAACCCCAACTTGTCCTTCCTCCCCCAGCGCGAGGTTAATTTCCAACCTCTCATCTCCAGAATCGTTGGTCATTCTCTCGCTACCCTCCTCTTCCCCTACTTCACTAACATCAGAAGAAACATTACCAAAGCTAACCCCGCGCGGGTGATCTATCGAAGCCTGCCCCTGCTGCTCAAGTGAGGCCTTCCACTGGACATGTCCCACACGACGCCTTTCCCTGCGTTTCTGATTTTTCGCAAGCTTCCGCAGAACCTTCTGTGGGAGGTCCTTAGTCCCTTGAAGGATTTCAGCTGTGGTTTTCTTTGTTATCAATTGGGGTTTTGGGTTTGGGGAGAACGTTGCGTTTGTGTTTGTGCCTGTGGTGTGGGTCAACGTTGAAGAGGGAAGGGATAAGGGACTGGTCGCGGTAATAGCTAAGTAGGGGGGGGATGACACAACAGTGGATATGAGTTCTTGTTGCTGCTGCTGGGCTTTGCGGGTCGCAGAGTCTTTGTCCTCATCTTCATGTTGATATGCACCTCCAGAAGAGGACGAAGAGGATGATTTAATCTCTATAGTCACGGCGGGCGCCCTCCTGCCAATGCCTTGTGTAGCGGTGACCAATTTCTCGCCCCTAGCAACTGCTTTCATAGCCTCTTCCCCTGCTTCCCTCTCTCCGATCGCACTACCCTTCCTGCCAGACAGATCCTTTCTCCTCCTCTTAGACCTAGTCTTTTCAGAAATCCCGCCCTCAGATTCACTCCCCTTATCCTCCTCCGACATGCTAGTTTGCGTAGTTTTTAGATCCTCACTGGGAGAGTACCCATCGCTGTCCCCCTTATCATCACAATCGTCGTTCTCATCATCGTCATCACCATCACAATCATCTCCCTCACCCCCATTTTCACTTTCGAAATTGAGAGAGATAAAATCTTCTGAGTTCTTGTCAGTTTTCGGAGGCGGACAGGGGATTACTACCTCCAGTTGTGAGCGATGGCGCTTACGCAAGTCGGCGTTTATAGCGCGAACCGCAGTGGTATAGTTTCTCTCCATCCAGTAATCTTTGCGTGGGAACGGGGGTTGGAAGGAAAGAAAGAAAAGCTGTGGTGGTGATGGTGGTGGTGGTGGAGAGAAGGGGCGCAGGTCCTAAGAATGATGGTAAGGTGGCTGTTGTTTCGTTCGCAATACTTATAGGTGTAAGTTACTAGTACTGTACTGTACTAGTAGATTCAAGCCGTATTCCTGTGAACAAGCACTAGATTACTCGTAGTGTGAGGGCCACAGCGCTCGCGCGGGGTTATCATCACTGATGGTATGGAAATTGAGATGATTCCACTACTGCCACACAAAAAAAAATTTGACCATGAAAGTTGAGAGGAGGGGGGGTAAACTATTATTATTATTTTCCACAAGAGTGAACTCCTGAGCGGGATGAAAGATGGGGGGATGCAGACCTCCAAAAAATTGCCAAGATATTACGGATGCAGGGATTACCGGGATTGAGTAATGGACAAAAGCGTGATGGAAAAATACGCCATTGGGTCGCTACAACGATGACAAGGAAATTTGAAAGAGAGGAAAAGGTTATAAGATACCAACACTAGTATCACCCTCCCCGCCTCGCTCTAATAGGTGAACCTACTCTTTCTTTGTTTCATTCTTCTTCTTCCTCTTCCCAGAATGATACCAGTGCTTGGTGGGCCGCTTGTTTTGTGCTGCGATGAGAAACGGTTTGAAATACCATCTATTGTAGGGATTCTTATCCTGTACTAGTATGATACTCGTACGGTACACTACTGTAGTGTCTGAAAAGCCCTCGTACGGTTACAGGCAACAGTACTATATTTCAATTCAAAGGGTACATAACCCAATTTATTAATAATAATTTCACAAATTAGCAGGTAATAGAAAATCTAGAAGTTTCACTATTATCCAAATATTGTCAATTTTTGCACCAAGAGGAAGTCTATAGAAAGCTAATAATAGTTGATATAAAACTATTTAATGAATTAAGTGATCACAGAGAGAGCTTTTTTGGGGGAATTTTATTTACTGTGAAAATTAAACTTAATAAATAATGAAAAACTCCTCAAGAAGCTACAAAGTACATTCTATATCATGTAAATGGATAAACTAACTTGCAATTCTTTTATATTTAGCCGGCTAGAGAAACTGGCTATCATGGATAAAGGAAGAGCAGAATTAAAATATTTTATTATTAGCTCTAAGAATATATAGACTACTATAAATATCAGATATTTATCATACAGGCTAGTATTATATCATTAATATACTGTTTTAAAAATAATAACCTAATACTTGATTATACTTCCTACTATATAATTATTTGAGAAAAATTATTAGTAGATATTATATTTGATAATTATAATATTATAATAATATTATATAATAATTAGTAGCCAGAGTATTAATTAAGATAATAATATTAGGAGGATGACAACTTGTAAAGACTCTGTCACGAATGTGGCTTGGCATGGAAAGGTTTTCACATGACACATGGTTATGAGTCACAGGTATGTTATTGTTTTACGCATATGACCCATTTGGGTTATATGATTTGTTATGTGTGGGATTTGTGATGCTTTTGCACATGGCTCAAGAAAGAATCATGGGACATGCGCCTGGCGAGTATGCCTTGCGAGTGTGCCTTGCGGGTAAGCCTTGCGCATATGACTTATGTTTCGCACATGACCTCGTTATGAGGTCATAGGTTTCGCGCATATGACTCAGTTGAAGTCATATGACTTGTTTATTGCATTATGATTGGTTTATGAGTTTTTGCCCATGACCTCGCTATGAGGTCATGGGTTTTGAGCATGTGATCACTTTGGTCACATGACTAGTTTGTTATGATTTGGTTTTGCACATGTGACCACTTTAGGTCACATGACTAGGGGCAGGAAGAACACTATATATGGAGGCCAAGGCAGCCGAGGAAGATAGGTTCTTCACGCTTTGTTCTAAGTACTTTTCCTACTTATTACTTTAACGAATATAAAACATCTTTATGATCTTTATCTTTATTACACCGTTATTGTTACGCAAAGAAAAGTCCTTCACTAAGACGAGTTAGAGAAAGCTTACGATAGGTGTTCCCGATAGAAGACAAAGGTCTTGTACTATCGGTAATGTAGGCAGAGGCCTAGAGCTATCGTAAGATAAAGAAAGAAGAAGACAGAAAGAGAAGTATCGTTCCCTGTCGCCAAGAACTAACTATCCAGAGAGGGATCGTTACAGACTCAGAGTTGTCAAGGCCAACTAAGATTCTTTTCTATAGAAGGAAATTGTCTAGGAAGACTCAAAATATATACTCATTTTGTTTATGACTACTAAGAGTAAGGAGAAGTAGATAAAGTAGAATAGAATAGTAATAACAATATTATATTGTTAAGGTCACTTTTCCATTGCTTGATGATGTCTAAAAGCTTGAGAGACACTTCTGTAACTGGTACGGGTACTCAGTTACTTGGTTTGTTTTAAGTATCATTTGATACTTGATTTTGTTTTATGTTTTATTTTAAGTATCACTTTGATACTTGGTTTGTTTTAAGTATTGTTTGATACTTGGTTTTGTTTTATGTTTTGTTTTAAGTATTGCTTTGATACTTAGTTTCTTTTTATGTTTTGTTTTAAGTATCATTCTGATATTTAAGTAGTTTTACTAAAGTATATCGCTTGATATCTTTGATTAGTTTCATTTATGATAGACATAAACAGATTTGTGTATTTAAAGACTGCCTGATTCCATGATGGAAAAAGCAGTCTTCAACTGACAGTATTTCAATATACTTGGTTGAATTGTTACTCCTTTGCTTTCTCAAATACATCTTTGAAGTAGCCTTCAGTTCTCAGCTCTGGCCTCCTCTCTGGTAGAGCAGGCAACCTGCTAACTATCGTACCTATTGCCGATAATGTGGTTAGCACCTTGCCAACACGTTACAACTTCAATATTTATATTCCACTTCTGAGTATTCATGGACTACATCTATCTACTATACAAACCATGTACTCCTCTAGTTATAACTTATAACGTTAGGTATTCTTCAAAGATGCGAATATCGGAAGACCCTGAGAGTACCACACTCTCTAGTAATTATGATATTACTAACTAAGAACTATATATCAGCAAAAAAACCCTCTCCCCGAATGAAGAACATCTGTGTCTGGATATAACCTGTCAATTCTCTTCGGTCTGTGCGTCCTGACCATACGGATATTAACTTGATTCATTCATCTCATCCAACATATTCCCATTCACCTCTCTTCGCCCCTACCCTCTCACTCGCATATTGCAGGCTCCATTTGTACCAATGCTTGCCACTATTTTACTCCACACTCTTATTTTACCAGGTGGCCTTCACTTTATTGTTCTTGGATTATTGTCTCTTGAATGCGACCTTACTGGCCTAACTTATCCATACAGCCCAGATTCATCTGATAATATCCCATAATAGATCCTTTGCACACAGTATGCCAGTGTAATCCTAGAATCTGTCAGTCATCTAGCACCTATATACCCACTCCAATCCTCCTCCATGTACTATGTAGTTATTTGTGCTGCCCGGCCCAGTCCTCTTTACTATGGCCAATGTGCTGGGACAGTGGCAGAAAGACCCACATCCTTTAAAGATAACGGTAGGCATTGGCATATAGGTGCCAGATGGTTTATTTCATTTTTTTTTTTCAAGGCAACTCACAGAACGAATTCTGTCTAGCTCCAATCAGTACTCTTGATATTAGTACTACTTGTATTACTTCAGGCACTGCATATTCTCTCTACTGCCAGTTTTCAATTTTCAGTTTACTTATCCAGTAGTAGCATAATCATGATCCTTATATAATCTTTATTAGTATACAAGTATATACAAGAATTCAATATATCTCATTAAACTTTTGCAAATCAATCAGGTGATTCACTATCTATTGCCTCTTCCCAACAGGAACCAGATATACCTACCTGCTCAGTGCTTCTTTATTGACAATCTGCATATTCCAACTAGCTGACTGCTTACAAACTCGGATATGTCTATTGGTATTGTGAAATCTCCTACTCTGCACCAGATCGAGCACTTGAACCAACACTAGCCGACTAATACCACTCACTTCATACAGATGTTTCTCATTTTGAAAAGTCCTAACAACCATACTACACACCTACCATGCAGATCACCGTAACAGTCTACTCCACCAATCCGGATTAATAGCCAATTGTTTCTTGGCCCTGTATTTTGAAAAGTCTTTATTAGTGTAACGTGTTCGCAAGGTGCTAATCACGTTATCGGTACAGGATACGATAGTTGGCAGGTGGCCTGCTCTTCCGGAGAGGAGGCGAGAGCTGAGAACTAAAGGAGGCTTCGAGGGTGTACTGAGGAACAAAGAAGTAACCGTTCAACCAAGTATATTGAAATACTGTCTGTCGAAGTCTGTCTTTTCTATTGTAGAAACAGGCGGTCTTTAAAAATACAAATCTGTTCAAGTCTAGCATGAACAAAACTAATTAAAGGTATCAATCGATACACTTTGGTAAAACTCCTTAAGTATCAAAGCGATACTTAAAACAAAACATAAAACAAATAACCAAGTATTAAACGATACTTAAAACAAACCAAGTATCAAAGCGATACTTAAAACAAAACATAAAACAAAACCAAGTATCAAACGATACTTAAAACAAACCAAGTATCAAAGTGATACTTAAAACAAAACATAAAACAAAACCAAGTATCAAACGATACTTAAAACAAACCAAGTATCAAAGCGATACTTAAAACAAAACATAAAACAAAACCAAGTATCAAACGATACTTAAAACAAACCAAGTATCAAAGCGATACTTAAAATAAAACATAAAACAAAACCAAGTATCAAAGCGGTACTTAAAACAAAACATAAAACAAAACCAATAACCGAGTACCCGTACCAGTTACGTTCCCCAAAACAAAACAACTGTTTAAATAAACAAAACCTAATAATCATCAAAAGCGGAGTCTGAGAAACTAAGGACTTCAGTTTCCGCTAAAAACTCTTCATCATGAGTGTCACACCAGGGGCTAGAAGAAATCCTAAGAAAACATTTAGACTTAAAGAAAGGTAAATCACAGTAGTCACGAATACCAGATTCGCGCTGTATATCAACCCAAGCGTGATCGCAATCAGGACAGTAGTCTATCCAGAGGATTTCGAAGTAGTCTTCAAGTTGGATAACATCGCGCTTCAACAACAGTCCAACAATCTGTTGTTGTAGTCTCACATTGAGTTCCACATAGTTTGACATCGTTATGGTATTCGGATGGTGATTGGGATCAGATAAGGTTGTCGAGAACCTGTTCCATAGCATGATTTTCATCATCGCTACTTTCGAATTCCGATTCAAAGTATGGTGCCCAAAATCCATCTCTACCTTCGAGTTCTGCATGCCATCGCTCAGGTTCTGGCATGGTGGGTGTCCAGCACATGGTGATGTAATTGATCGTTGGGGGGAGGGATTCATTTGGCATATTATCTTTCCACCATTCGTTCACCATATCCATAGCGTGCTCGAATCCTTCTAGTGGTTCTCAGCTGTTTTCACTCGTTGGATATCCTTTCCATTTGACTAGAAACTGATCAATTCCATGCCAAAGGCGGTGGTCTCTGATTTTTTCAACTTCCCATTCATCTTTCTTATCGATGATGATAGGTGCTGGTCGAGAGTGGGATCTTCCAGGGAACTTAGAGTCATCATTTGGATGGAATTGCTTGACAGCCAAGGCGTAGAAGACTGCCGTATTGCAGCAATACATGCGTCCATCCATCTAGACAGTGTATTTTTCTGTATGCTCGTCAAAAGATAAGACTTTGAAAGGTCCTCGCCATCGGGGTTGTAATTTCTTCCTGCTTCCAACATTGGTAATGAACATGGTTCCATGTACCATGAGCATATCACCTGGTAGGATAGGGACATGTTTGCGTCGTCACTTGTGAGCAGTGGTGGTACTTCGGAATTGGACAGCGTTAACAGCTTGGAAGGCATCATTCCGAATTGCTTGATGGCAGTTGAGGTAGTCATCGAAGGCAGGGACTGAGGAGTTCTTGAATAGGGTTGTAGGTAGGAGAGGATATTGGCGGCTGAAGATTGCCTTATATGGAGACATTCCCAAGGTGTCTGAAAATCCGGCATTGATATATGCAGCTAGCTCAACAAGGGCTGGTTCCCAGTTGGTTTGTCGTTCATTGATCATGTTCCTAATTCCGGTCTTAACTTCACGGATTTTTCGTTCTGCTTGGCCATTAGTCTCATGGTGTCCAGGGGCAGCCATAATGTGGTTTATTCCGAGGGAGGTCAAGGTTTGCTTCCAGAATCTGGCGGTAAAACGGGGATCAGCATCACTGACAATAGATAAGGGGTACCTATGGGGGGTAAACAGGTATCGTTGGAGGTTATTCCAGGTGTCTTTGGAGGAATCGGTAACCTTTATGGGTATGAGCCATGTGTATCCAGAGAATCGATCCACAGCTACCAAGATGGTATCATATCCTGCCGACTTGTTGAAAGGCCATGCGAAATCGATGGCGTAGGAATCGAATATTTCACATGGTAGTTGGAGGGTCTGCACTTTCCCTTCAGGAAGTTGTGTTCGCTCCTTATTTGCCTGGCAGAGTTCACATTGCTTGACAAAAGATACGCTGGACAGTCTTTTTGCATTTCAGGCCAGTAAACATATTCTGAGGTATATTGGAGGTTGCGGTCCGCACTATGGTGTCCTTTGTTGTGGATTTCGGTGATGACATATTCTCTAATTGTCATTCCATTTAACATATGGCCTTTCAGGATGTATAGGCAATGTTCACCATAACAGGTGCTGGTATAGTCCATTCCGTTAGATATATTGTAGGGTGCAAGATCTCCATACCTGGAGCTATCCATGGCTTTGAAGTAAATCGGGTCATGGCGATATCCTGCTATCATTTGGCTTCAAAAAGAGGAGGTTAATTCTTCAGTGGTTGATCTAACATCCCGTTCATCCTCAATTAGGGATCCTCTTGTCAGTTCGATAAGGGCATCCTCCTCCTCAAAGGTTTCATAGAGTTGTCGGCGATGCTCGAGAATAGTAGCGGGTATGACTGAGACAATGATTTCGTTGTGTATACTTGTAAGGGTCCACTATATAGTGGTCGTGAATCGATTATGGGAGGAGAGGATGGTGGGGCTGACTGTGGGGGGTATAAATAGGATATTGCATCCACGTAGGCTGCTGCTTGTTCGAGTTCTTCAAGACCTTGGTATTGTGTTGGAACAGGATTGAGGGTATGAGGAGGTTGAGTCAATTCATCTTCATCGATCATCTCTTCAGCTCCTTCTGCGGTGTCGGAGCTGGTATTTTTGGAATCGTCAGCAGGCATATAGTATGGTCGCTGGTATCTGTTGCCGAACTTAATCTCAGTCTGGTGAAAAGGGCAGATATTGTGATAACAGTGGGACCAGTGGAGTCTGCTTTGTTCAAGCTCCTGAGGAGGGGTGCTGCAGAGCGTGCAATTGTCTTTTCATTCTTCATCAATGTCCTTTTCTCGTTCCGTTCCGGCAGCGCTATACATGGTGTAAGAGAAAGGATTGGAGGGAGTGGCAGAGCTGGTGGTAGCCATCGATGGTTCTTGTTCATAGGAGGTGTCGTCAGGGCTGTTTTCGCTTTGTCTTGTGTGGTCATGAACAAGAGGAGGATCTGCGAGGTCTTGATTCTCATATAGGCGGGAGAGAGCATCAGCTAAATAGTTCATTCTTCCAGGGGTATAGATGATTTTTGCATTGTATTTGCTGATTTTGCCTATCCATCTTACTCTTTTCCTTCCAGGTATTCTTTCTGTTTTAAGATTATTGAGAGGTTGGTGGTTGGTAATAATGGTGAAGGTATTGCCCATCAGGATGTGGTTGAAAGCGGCGAGAGCATCAATCACAGCCAGGGCTTCCTTGTCTGTTGTTCAATAGTTCATCTGTGAGTTAGTGAACTTTCTGCTGTGTAATGCCGCCGGTCTTGCCGGTTCATGGAAGGCCCCTTGTCCAACCCATGCTCCAACTCCAACATCCGATGCATCAGTCATTAGCCATATCAGTTCTGGTTTACTATAGTCGATAGGCTGAATAACGTTGGCGTTTTTAATCAACTCCTTGATGTTGGTAAAGGCTTGGTCATGAGTGTGGGTCCAGTCAAATTCTGCATTGCTGGTAAGGTCTGTGAGCGGCACTATTACAGTGGCGTGGTGTGGTAGGAACTGGGAAATATAGTTGACTAGTCCTAGGAATCGCATGAGGTCTTTTTGATTCTGGGGTGCCATCCATTCCGTTAAACAGGATATTTTTCCAGGGGCTGCATGTATTCCTTCATCATCTATAACATGTCCTAGGATATCAAGTTTATCGGTAAACAGGATTGATTTGTTTCTGCTAGCGTAGAATTTAACTTCCCTAAGTGTGGTACAAACCAAACCTATATGGTAGGCATGTTCTGTTTTGGTGTTCGAGAAGATGAGAATATCATCAATGTAGACCCAGACAAAATGGTGCAGGTATTTGCTCAGGAGGTTTTCCATAATTCGTATAAAGGTGGCGGGTGCATTCATATCACCTTGTAACCTAACTCGGCTCATGAAACTTCCGAAGGATGTTTTGAAACTGTTGTAGCATTCACTTTCTGGATCTAACCTTGTTTGGAAGTAGGCATTGCTTAGGTCAATCTTACTTCAGAATCTAGCCGGTCCAACTGCATTTAGGATCTGGATTTGGTTTGGGATTGCGGAGCTGTCCCTAACCGTGTTTTTGTTCAGTAGCTTGAAGTCAACCAAGAGGCGGATTCTTTTGCTATCTGCTTTGGGTTGAACAAACATAGGAGCGGCACCTGGGGCTTCTGCCCGGTAGATGACTCCTCTTCTTTGTTGTTGGTTGATCCAATCACAAAGTGGGCTTTTGTATGCGTCAGGAATAGAGTAGGTGGGTTGGTTCTTGAGATTAGAGGGGTCTCAGAGGCAAATGTGGTGGTTCACCTCTCTCATGGGTGGTAGTTCTTCGGGTATTTGATCAGGGAAAACATCAGAGTATTCATCCAATAGTTGTTGGGCAGTTGCTTTACAGACTGTGGCTCGGTACTCTCCGCTTGTTGGCTTGCATGAGACTCTGACCTTCTGATCTGGAAAATCAATGGTTGATTCCCCAAACCTGATTATAGCTTTGTGGCGGTTCAGGAATGGCATACCTATTAGGGTATCGTATTTGGCCAGATTTCTAACCAGCATTTCCTAGGGGAATAGCACAGCAGAACCAAGTCGAATAGTCGCACTACAGGTTTTATGGCTTGTGGATCGTGATCCCTTTACTGCCATATTGACTGGTATGGGTTGGTTAAGGTCTCGAGTTGGTTAAGGTCTCGAGTTGGGAGTCCATGGACAGAGACAAAGGCATTACTGATCATATCTCTTCTGATTGCGCCAGTGTCGAATAGAACTCGAGCCCTTTTGCCATTGATCAGAATAGTACCTTCCAGGGTGGTGTGTGCTTTGAATGTAGCCGGAGGTTGAACACTGTTGCATTCCACATCGATATATCCGATATGGATCTCATTCATATTCGCTGGATTGGGTATTATTGCTTTCAATATTGTTGGCCGATGCCTCTTGCTTAATTGCCTTTCCTTTCCCTTTCTTCATAGGGCAGTTCTTTACCATGTGTCCTGTTTTTCCACATTCCAAACATTCTCCTTTCTGCCGTCTCGATTCTTTACAGGATTTTGTTTTCTTCTTGAAAACCCGTGGGGTATCGTCTTCAGAGTTGTTGGAGGCTTTGTGCCGTTGCTGGCTATTCCTACTAGAGGATGTCTGCATTTTGTAGGCCTTGGTCTCATAGAGAATGGCGTCCTGTCATTCTGCTCTTGCAATAATTACTGCAATATCATCACCGTCTTTCTCGAGTGGTTCTACTTCTCGCCAGAGGATAGGGTGCATAGTATCGTAGAATCCTCGCTTCAGGATGTATTTGGAGATACTTCCTTTCTCCATTCGGTCCTTATACATTATCAGGTCCGTAGCCACATCAGTGATTCACTTGACATGCATTCCGCTAACTTACTGGAGCTGGTTGAATTTGTTGTATAGGAGGTCCTTGGTTATAGGGGATTGGAATCGTCGTTTCAGGTAATCAAGAACTGTAGTTCCTCTCAATCTTACATTCCCACCGTATTCTTTATAGCATTGGTGGTATGCGTCGGTTGCCTTTCCCTCGCAGAATGATCTAATGTATAGTCCGGTTGTAGAGTCTTCTACATCTTTCCCTTGCAGGAGAAGATAGTGTGTGAGTTCCGTCGCCCATCAGTTAAAAGCTTCAGGTTTGAGGTCTTTTCCTTCTCCTGTGAACTTCGCTGGGAGGTGGAGTTTAAACTTAGGGGGTTCCAATGCTGCGGGTACCTCCTCTTCTTCAGGCCTAGCCTGAGATTTTCCTCCTCCTCGAGAAGGCCCTCCTCCTGTGCTAGCCATATCTGATTCGCTACTGGATTCGGGGTCGATTGGAGGTTCAAAGGAAGGCTTCTTTGCTGGAGTAGAAGGGAATTCTCCTGGAGGTTGTGTGTCTTCTGTGTTTGCAGGATCGCCCAGCTCTTTAGCAGAGCCTCGCGGTTGTTTTTTTTCTTGTAAGGTCTTGCCGTGGGATTTGCTTCCCACTCCAGGTCGTCAAAGACTCTATCTTGGGTTTGAGATGAAGCCGAATGTGCTGTGATTCTGCCGCTTCTCTCCGCTAGTGTTCTGGTGGATATCGATAGGTTGATCTGGCCTAAATCCAGGGACAGGTTCTTAACCACTTGCTGAGGTTAAAAAAATGTAACGTGTTCGCAAGGTGTTAATCACGTTATCGGTAAAGGATACGATAGTTGGCAGGTGGCCTGCTCTTCCTGAGTAGAGGCGAGAGCTGAGAACTAAAGGAGGCTTCGAGGGTGTACTGAGGAACAAAGAAGTAACCGTTCAACCAAGTATATTGAAATACTATTTGTCAAAGTCTGCCTTTTCTATCGTAGAAACAGGCGGTCTTTAAAAATACAAATCTGTTCATGTCTAGCATGAACGAAACTAATCAAAGGTATCAATCGATACACTTTGGTAAAACTCCTTAAGTATCAAAGCGATACTTAAAACAAAACATAAAACAAATAATTAAGTATCAAACGATACTTGAAACAAACCAAGTATCAAAGCGATACTTAAAACAAAACATAAAATAAAACCAAGTATCAAACGATACATAAAACAAACTAAGTATCAAAGCGATACTTAAAACAAAACATAAAACAAAACCAATT
The DNA here is from genome assembly GCF_000151645.1 of Tuber melanosporum. Taxonomy (NCBI): domain Eukaryota; kingdom Fungi; phylum Ascomycota; class Pezizomycetes; order Pezizales; family Tuberaceae; genus Tuber; species Tuber melanosporum. The sequence continues at coordinate 278,402 of NW_003299141.1, read as the reverse complement.
ATCAAACGATACTTAAAACAAACCAAGTATCAAAGCGATACTTAAAACAAAACATAAAACAAAACCAATAACCGAGTACCCGTACCGGTTACAATTAGAGTACAGCATGCTTTGTAAATCTGCAACACATCGGCTGATTGAAAGTTTGGAACTGGAATTTCAAGTTGTGTAAATTACTCCACTAGAAGCAATCCCAGTTCTGCAGAATATATAGGTAGCTGCTACACCTCTGCTATGGTCTTCTTGATATAATGGACTATCTTCTCCACTATTGCAGAATAACTGATCTTGTGAGCCTTACAGAATTTAGTTCGCTTGCTAGTATTCCTGCAGCCTCTGAGAACTTGCTGTCACCTAATACAGCTTGAAGACATCTGCATCTCTTCTGACACATTTCCTATCCTTACCTCATTACTGGCCGCAAAATGGTTTCTCAATTGTAAGCAATCTCATTCCCAGGACATGCTAGTGGCCATACTGTGATAACATCTATTAGGGAGCTTTACTTTTGTTTAATCTCTTGTAGCCATCCTTGATCTATTCTTTATATACCAGTTCACTGATATTAGTGGAATACATCACCATGGAGCCAAAATGCTGGATAAAAGCTGCAAAGTAACTCAGGTAGTGTATCTTGATAAAGTTGAAATAGTTCTCAGACCGGATCAAATCTGCTTAGTGATCTATTCTTTAGTGCCTCTCTTCATCGGCCAGTCGACAGTATTTAGCATCAGAGATGCTGGGAAGTACTTTGGCTTGTTGATCAGCTATCTGTTCTTATAGTTCATGATACTGGCGACTTGCCAGGGTGTGAGTAGCCTTCAGCCGATGAAACTCGAGTAAGTAAAACATGTACAGATAATTTTTCAGATAAGATAAAGTGTCAGGTGCATGACTCCAAGACTGGGCCATTGGACTGAAATCAATTAGTGCACTAACAAATTGCAAGGCATGTTTGAATGAGAGGTGTTAAGAGCTGTGTGGGTTTCCTAATACAGATACTAGTGTAGCTGCAATGTATCTGCTAAGGTTACGCATTTTTTTTCCTTGCCATTACGTGATTTCCCAATAGGCCATTTTTGGTACACTGAATTCAGGACAAGAGGGAAGTTTTTTCCATAGGTCATCAAATGCCTACTGCTATTTGTGCTTTTTCAGGAATCCTACTACCCATTCCAGCATATATTTAAATGAGGCAAAGTAGATATTACGCAACAGGTCTGGCTTATGGAGGTCCATAAGGTCTACATGGTAGAGTTTAGAAAACACATAATGGCCTGTTTTCATGCCAAACTGCTTGAAATAATTTGTAGTACAAACTATTCCCATTCCCTGATATTCCAAGGCAGTTTTTTCATATAAGGTATAGTTACAGATCGTATATGTACATCACGGATCTCGACCAAGCTACCTGTTCGAAACCTCCCACTTTGGACATGACTTTCTGCTTATTCTATATAAAGTCATATGCTCTAAATAATTCGCAATCGAGACAGACAGGATGGGAATACAGAGACATATTTTCCTATCTGAGTAATCTATTATTATACTCTCATTCGCAATGGCTAGTAATAGTACAATGATGAGATCAAAAACAGTCTGCAAAGAATCTATATTCATCTGCCACTGGGCTTCGTCAGCATGGGCTAATTTATCACTAAACTTTGGTAGTACTGGTAGCAATGCAAGAAGGAGGATCAGCATCTTGGCTGGGCTATTTCGAGTCCGCGAAAGGATATTTCTGATCATCATGTATACTGATAAGGCTTTCAAATCATGCGAGAAATTGTTAAGTTGAGTCTAGTCTAACAATCTGATCATCGGTACCAATGTTGACCCGGCTGGTAGTAACTCCTTTTAGGAAATAGTAGGCATTGTTAGTATGAGAAACACTGCCAACTCTTAGTTTTGCATACCACTTGAATTATATTCACAAATAGCTGTGGATACTATATTAGGTTCATATGTAACCTGATGGATCAGATTGCGGATGCAGTCAACTGTAACCGGTATGGGTACTCGGTTATTGGTTTTGTTTTACGTTGTGTTTTAAGTATCGCTTTGATACTTGGTTTGTTTTAAGTATCTATGTTTTGTTTTAAGTATCGCTTTGATACTTGGTTTGTTTAAGTATCATTTGATACTTGGTTTTGTTTTATATTTTGCTTTAAGTATCGCTTTGATACTTAAGGAGTTTTTACCAAAGTGTATCGATTGATACCTTTGATTAGTTTCGTTCATGCTAGATATGAACAGATTTGTGTATTTAAAGACCGCCTGTTTCTATGATAGAAGAGGCAGACTTCGACAGACAGTATCTCAATATACTTAGTTGAACGGTTACTTCTTTGTTCCCCAGTACACCCTCGAAGCCTCCTTTAGTTCTCAGCTCTCGCCTCCCCTCTGGAAGAGCAGGCCACCTGTCAACTATCGTATCTATTACCGATAACGTGATTAGCACCCTGCGAACACGTTACATCAACAATATTCATTTAATAGAAGGTCGTTGCATATTTTCCATCATCCGCAATGGTTTCTGTCTACTCCAAATACTCATTGAATGAGTCTAGTGCTTCAAGGTATTTCCTCAATGTATATACAGACTCAAATGACCTGGTATTACTACCCCTCAATGATTTTGCAAACATAATTATAATTCCATAACTTGGCTACCATAGTACAGATAAATCAGCTAGCTAAATTGAAGTTGTCTTCAGATGAAAAAGTATTCTATAAGTTATTATTTAAGGCCTGATTGAGATCTGCATTGTCTGCAATATCCATGATGGTTCTTTCCATAGCCGGGATCATCTGTTAATTTGATAGGATTACCATGTCTGGCAATTAGGATATATTGTGGTCCTCCAAGTCTAAGTTGTGCTGTATATTGCAATCCACTACATAATCTATGATATCTTACTCGAGGTTAGACTCATAGTCAGAATCAACATCTTGGTTAGTAAGCCATGCGGCTATACTAATAACCTGCTAACCTGTAATATTATTAGGTATGGAAGCTGTCATCTTATATGAAGTTTGGTCAGTCAAAAGGTGGAGGAATTAGATGATATCCATATAGATCGTTTACAGGAACTTTTGATATGCTGCGGCCTTTTAATAGCGTCATTGACAATAAGGGCACTTGGACATGTTGAAAAGTATGGTGGTTGTCTGTAATATTTTGACTTCTGTTATCAAGACTTCTATTATGACACACATTAGCAGATAAAACACAGGCAAGGTTCAGTCACATACAATCATTTAAGTTCAAAGATAAGTGTCTCAGAAACTAGAATTGAAGTAGTGACTTTCAAGCTAGTGAGATAGCTGACTGGTCTGCAGGTAGAGGTTATCCATATAGTGGTCTTAGTCTTTCAAGTATAGTATCTTAGCTTTGCAAGTGTAGTATTTTGCTTTCAAGGATCATGTTTCACTAGTGAGTAGTAATTGTCTTGGTATATATCCTGCGGCCCCTTTGCAGCCTAAAATATTTCTCAGGAGTTAGTAAAGATTTCTATCCTTAGGGTACAGAATGGCACAGTGCTTAATACTACCAAGCTGTGAGCCTTTTAGCGTATACTCTGCAGCCTATTACTAGTTAGTCTTTTAAGTCTAGTATTTAGTGGTTTAGTATCTTTTATAGTTACCAAGTATGGAGTTTATTAGAAGTGAGTAGTGAGCATCTTATGGCATATTTTGTGGCTTAATTGTCACTCAAAATGACTCCTAGGTATAACATAAATTTTTTGAGTAATGTTCCTAGCTTCAAAGTATTTATTAGTTCTTTCAAGTCTACTAGTATTTAGCTTTCAAGTGGAACTTCTAGCTTTCAAGTATGGTGAGCAATATTTAGTAGAGACTGTCAGATGACTTCATATTTTGCTGCTCATTTAAGGCTAAAAAAGATTATTTGGGCTCACATGAGTTTGTGAAATGTCTTTTAAGATGCCAATAATTGTATGGTATACAAATCTAATTCTACCCACCAAAGCCTTTTCTAGTCCATATATAAGCTGCCTCCTTTCCTCCTCTTCTCTCTTCCTTCTCCTCTCAATACCATCAAACAATCATTCTTTCTCTCAACTCATCAATCTACCATTAACCTACACACCCTCCATTCACAAAGGCACAGAGCAGACCAGCCTCAGACTAAGTATCCACTAGTACGTACTCAGGTCAGTTCAATGACTATAATATGTCCACAGCTAATAATCCTCTGCGAAGCATTTTTGATCAGCAAAAGTCCCCTAACTGCTCGACATGATCCATCCAACTTTTCCTATTTCTATTATGGTGTGTACCCAACCCAGTCATTATTCCTACCTGTTTTTCTTGCTTCCAGCAGATAAACTTCGTCAGCGAAAGATAGGCGTACCCCCGCTATCCCCTCCCTAACTGTAACTGGTACGGGTACTCGGTTATTAGTTTTATTTTATGTTTTGTTTTAAGTATCACTTTGATACTTGGTTTGTTTTAAGTATTGTTTAATACTTAGTTTTGTTTTATGTATTGTTTCAAGTATCATTTTAATACTTGGTTTATTTTACCAAAAAGTATCACTTAATACCTTTAATTAGTTTTATTTATGCTAGACATGAACAGATTTGTGTATTTAAAGACTGCCTGATTCCATGATGGAAAAGGCAGACTTAGACAGACTGTATTACAATATACTTGGTTAAACAGTTACTTCATTGTTTCTTAGTACACCTGCGAAATCTTTTTTAATTGTCAGCTCTCACCTCCTCTCTGGTAGAGCAGGCCACCTGCCAACTATCGTACCATTTACCGTTAACATGACTAGCACCTTGCGAACAGTGGGTTATACTAACCCACCCACAATGCTAATGTAACGATCCCTCCCTGTATAGTTAGTTCTTGGCAACGGGGAATGATACTTATCGGTTCTGTCTCCTTCTTTCTTTGTCCTACGATAGCTCTAGGTCTCTGCCTACGTTACCGATAGTACAAGACCTTTGTCTTCTATCGGGAACGCCTATCGTAAGCTTTCTCTAACTTGTCTTCGTGACGAGCACTTCTTGGCGTACTGATAAGGTTGCAATAAAGATAAAGATCGTAAAGGTGTTTTATATTCGTTAAAGTAATAAGTAGGAAAAGTACTTAGAACAAAGTGTGAAGAACCTATCTTCCTCGGCCGCATCGGCCTCCTTATATAGTGTTCTTCCCGCCTTTAGTCATGTGACCTAAAGTGGTCACATGTGTGAAACTAAATCACAACAAACTAGTCATGTGACCAAAGTGATCACATGCTCAAAACCCATGATCTCCTAGCAAGATTATGTGCGAAACTCATAAACCAATCATAACGCAATAAACAAGTCATATCACTCAACTGAGTCATATGCATCGAAACCCATGACATCATAATGAGGTCATGTGCGAAACATAAATCATATGCGCAAGGCTTACCCGTAAGGCACACTCGTAAGGCATACTCGTCAGGCGCATGTCCCATGACTCATACCTAAGCCATGTGCGAAAGCATCACAAATCCCACACATAACTAATCATATAACCCGAATAGGTCATATGCGTGAAACGATAACATACCTGTGACTCATAACCATGCGTCACGTGAAAAACCCTTTCCTCGCTAAGCCACGTTCGTGACAGCTAACTTCGAAATCTCCAGAAGAGAGGTTCTCAGTTCAACAAGTCTGATAACCCTAGAA
>NW_003299141.1:216407-272636 GCF_000151645.1 Tuber melanosporum | reverse complement strand
TTTTTTTTCCGGCCGCTGTGTCGGCGGCGCAGTGTGCTGGAAAGAGTCGGTTCCAAATCTGGCTACTTTTAGTCCCAAATTTAGTGCCTGGACGAATGCTGTGAAGCGCAGGATGGAGAGTGAGTGGATTAAAGGGTACAGGAGAGCTACTCCTACCCAATGGGCAGTCATTCAATCCTACACTATTATAGTAGAGCCAATTGCCAGTAATAGCACAGCATACCACTGGTAGACTGACATATCAAAGGCTTGGCTATTCACCAAATGTCAGGATTTTTTGCGCAAAGATGTAGCAAAACAGCATTCGAGAACATTACTGACCATTGATTTGACTGTTGCTCCTTCTCCTCCTCTTACTACAACTATTGACACCGGAAATGATGCTAAGTTTTCTATAACTATCCATAGCAGATTAGTATCATTTATGCTAGTACTGATCCTATAGGTTTGACTAGACCGCATACTGTCCACCTGTGGTTCAACATACCATTCGTGGTCTGCCCACGCGCTCTACTCCTGTCCAAGCTAGACAATATCCAGTAGCAAACCCGTGGAGCTGTCTCCTGATTAGAGCTAACTGAGCATACAGTGTCCCACTTGCTCTCTCAAATAAAAAGAATAGTGACCAATGGGAATGGATTTTAACATCTCATTAGCACTATGCGGTACAGTACAATTTTGCGCCACGACAATCTAGATGAGATACTACCAAGATCCAAGATGATTCCAATCTTGTCAAAGTGTCACGTTAGCATCTGCTGCAGGTTGTGTCAGCGTAATAAAGTGATGGACTTCTTGTTCTAATACCATCACCATATGGATGATGAGTCTGAGATACCTCTACTGCAAAGCCAGCGCTATAGGCCATAGAACAAGTTGAAAGAGGAGAAGGAGGAGTAGGAAGAGGAGAAGGAGGAGAAGGTGGTGGTGGTGGTGGTGGAGGTAGAGAAGGAGGAGGAGGAGGAGGAGGAGGAGGAGGAGGAGGAGGAGGAGGGGGTAGAATATAGGGTAGATGGTAATGAAGACAACAATGACAATGCGGAGGTCCGCTGGGTTGGGAGATTAGCGCCGGCTACAAAAAAGACATCAAGGTCGAAGGCTAAGACAACACATGCTACTTACCTATCAGCCCAAGGTAAGCAAGCTTCACTCCATTCAACGGACACAAATACCTGTATACTGAGGTCCGGTAGGCGAATATGATTAGTAGCCATTATTGGAAATGCTGACCAAAAGAAAATAGCAGAACCATCTGGCTTGGTAGCTATCAACACTTCCAGGAAGTACGATCTGGCCACAATGACAGGGTTCAATAGCTCAAGGAAACCGGCCGATGTCAGAGAACCTCCAATGAAGGTGGCTCAGATGTTAAACATACCCAGTCCACTGAAAAGTCCTTTCCTGTCTCCCAATAATCCAGATTCTGATTCTACCTCTGAGATCATTAAGCAGGGAGATTTGCTCCTCCAATTGGCATCCCAATCTCTAGTTTGTAACTCTTTTTTTTTTGCCCTAATTTCTGCTTTGAATTAGTCCACTTTAACAAAGTTTGAATACTTTGATACAATATAGCTGATATGAAGTCTTATAGGCAATGTACTAGTCTTGCTTATACCATATTAGGCTGATTGTATACTTGGACTTTTTCTTTAGTAGATTCGAATTGGAGTTTTGCTTTTTGTAAGTTTGTATTTTTGGGGTTTGCTTTTTTTTTCTGATTCTTTCACTGCTGTTCTTTATTTAGTGGATTTTACTTTCCTGAGTTTTGCGGACTCAGATTGTTTCTATTCTTTCTCAGCTGTTTTTCGTTTGGTGGATTTGAATTATAGTTTTATTTTCCCAAGTTTTGCTGATTATTTATGTACTTTCCTAGCTGTTTCTTCTTTGCTGGATTCAGATTGGAGTTTTGTTTTCCCAAGTTTAGCAGACTTGGATTGTTCCTGCTCTTTGCTGGCTGGTTTTCATTTATCTGATTCAGATTCGAGTTTTGTTTTTTTGAATATTGGAGATTGTTCCTATTCTTTCCCAACTGTTTTTCGTTTGAAATTACCTCCTTTGTCCTCTCTCTATGTACTATTCTCTTTTGACCCAATGTTCACAAGCATTAACTGCATCCTATACCTTTTACAATTATAATATCATGATCTTCCTGCTTCCACTAACTACATATGTTTCTGTCACTTTAGTATCTTTACTCACACTAGATTAGTCTGTGTATTTTAATAAACCTTTTTGTCTATACAACAAGGTTTACTTCGGGACTAGTCTCCAATCTTTCGTATTCTGCATAGATAGAAAACCCGAGTGACAGCCTGTGAATATAACAGCTCTTTAAAGAACACATTCTGACCTTTTCTGTCTTTTAAGTACAAACTCCATAGCCTCCATTAAATTTCTAAAAATCTACGTTCTCTGATACTGGCTACCCCTCCAGATACTATTCTGCATTACTAGATAATATTTAATCAAATTCTATGAATTCACCAGCTTACTATGCTGCAGGAGCAGCCATGATCCACTATTAGCATGGAAAGAAGGCAATTATCCCAGCAGCATAGATGAAAGTAAAATGATGTCCACAGTAGATATATCCAGAAATTCAAATCTAAGGAGGTGTTGGCTGCACTGCTACCATCTTTACCTTCAATCACCTTCCATCAGTCTGCAGGTCAGGGGACCCCAGCAACTATACTGGCCCTATCATGACATGGGGTACTACAGCCTGATATTCCGTGTGATAGAAGGTAGGGTCATGGGGGAGTAGATGATAGCATGGACTCACACGATGGAGAATACAAGGAGAATGAGGAGGAGGATTTGTTAGAGCCAGTTTAGGATGGTGAGAGTCTAACAGCTGGTCACAGAGCATAGAGACTAATTACAACTAGGCATAAATCACCATAGTCTATCCTAACCACAAGCGACCACCTTCCTACACAAATCTCTGAAAAAATGGTTAGTTATCTCGAACAGAAAACACCAGAGCCCATACAAGAGACAAAACAGATTCACACTAGAGGTGTCTGCCACCTCTCTGGTAGAGCTGAGTCTGTTAGCCCTACTCCCAACTCTGGCAATACTGGGATCTAATAGCATAGGTCCATATATGATCTGCAGCTGACAAAATACAACAATTGGAATAGAGCTTACTATCTAGATCAAAGCCTGTGAGATAATGTAAGACTGGACATTGTTCATAGATCCATCTCCCAATCCAATTACCCTAACAGAAAGGATAGGCAATTGTTACAGCAATGCCAGATGTGAATTAGAGTTGCACAACTTTGATGATGCTACTTTAGCCTCTAATGACCAAGTAAGTTCACATTGATTAATAACCAATATTGTGTCTGCAAGACTAAAATTTAATAATATGACCAGTAGCTACTTTAGAAACAGATCTAGGCAAACCACAGTACTTGCTGATCTCAGTATCTATATACTACGAAAAAGGTTATACTGAATCTCTATAAGCTTAATACTGAAGACCCTACAGCTTGTGAGTAACAAGTAAGGTACCTGCTTTGAAAGTATCAGTTCAATTGCTCGCCAAATGGATATAAGATATTGTTTGATATTCCTAACCATTATTTTAGTCCCCAATAAGACTGAATTATTCTAATAATTTAGGCAGAACTTTTCTCTTAGATTTCTTGCCCCACAGATTTCGGGCATGATATATGAACAGCTTTATTCAGGCAAGAAAAGAAGAGGTATAATGGAGGATAGGTTTCTGGGAAAAATTAATGGCCTGTTTCTCTATCTGAGTGCTGCTATATTATATCCCACTCTGCGGTACTGGCAGACAGGAATCTTTATTGACAATGTAAATTTCACATATTCAGGTTCTCGAGGTAAAGATTAAAAATATCCAGTTGGGATAAGTGATAATCTAGCTAATGTGAAGACAGGTCTGCAAGAGCACCAATTGCAAACTTGGGCCAACATGCCAGTGGACTTCCAGAGTAGAATTATCAGGCGGATCACAAGTATATTGGAGGTAAGAATTACAAGAAATCAACGAGTATATGTGGAGAGCACTGTTGGATATACAGAAGATCTCTAAGTGTTAAGTCAGGAGTTTGAAATTTATCTGAAGCAGGCTGGAATAATACCAACGGTATGGGCAGCACACGTACTCTGAGAAAATATAGTCTGCAAGAGTGGTAACAAGTAGAGACACAAGATTGACAGGCAGGTATAAATGGCCTGAGTCAGGTCAGCACACCAGCCGATCCCTCTTCACAGGTAGATGAAAGTAACATAAAGGAAGAGGGCGAAGTTGAATTTCTTAGTAGTAGTATAATGATCACACATCTATAACATATATTACAAGGTACTAGTATTATGCTAGTTAAAATAGTCTGAAACAAGGTAAAACAAGTCTAGATCGAAGCCAGCGGGTGAAATTCAGTACGAGTTGAGTGCTGTGGTAGTCCTAACTCTGACAGAAGCCAGAGACAGAGATAACTGGAGAGCGCTGGCAGGAGTGGTCCAGTGGACAATCGTAAGCTGATTACGAAGTTGTGGGTCTTGTGGTGACTAACCTTATCTGGAAAAAACTCGTGGATGATATGAAGAATCCTGGAAGACTATCCAAGGATGTGTGGTGGAAGCAAAAATAGCTGAACCGGCGTCAGAAGACAGTCGATGTTGAGTACCAGTTACCACAATATTGGGAGCGTATGCAAGGTGTCTGGATAAGAAGATGGGAGGCTGGCAAATTACTAATGATACCAGGCCACCTTCTATAAACCCCCAACATTATAGTAACTGGATTGGGTGTGTATGGAAGGCAGCCTAATATCATTAGTAATTTGCCAGCATTGCATCTTTTTGTTCGGACACCTTCCATACACCCCTGACTTTGTGGTAACCAGCGCCTGACATCTACTGAATTCTGATGAGTCTTCAGCTTTTTTTGTATCTGCCAGACGTTATTAAATCATCACCTAGACAAAACTACCAGTCATGAGGTAGTAATGGCTGTATCAAGAAACCTTAAGAGGTCAATCTAGGAAAGTATTAATAATTAAAATGCATTAGATGAGGGGCACCAGGAGTCCAGATACATCTGGAGTGGTAGAGCGCCAGTAGCCCATGCTCATGGAGATGGTGACTAATGTGGCACATTGGGATGCATCCCATGTATCCAGAAATATAGGCTACATCCAGACATAATAGGTCTGTACAGATTCATCTGGATTAGGGGTTTACGTTAAGAGTGTCTGGTGCGTCTGATGCACAGGATGCACAGGACACAGGTATTTATTTTTGCTGATATAATGTTCCCAATAGTAATTATCCAATTTTCAGAGTCACTAGACTTATAGCCTAGTTCTCAAGTTGAACTGAGTTAGCCCCAATAGTTTCTCCTATCGATAAAATGATCAGTTTCCTCTGCGGTTTGTACCTGTAGAGATAGTCACAATTTCAACCTTTCTAGGTCACCTGACTTTTAACCTCTATAGCTTCAGATCTAACCAACAGATATCTTCCAGAGGATTTCCTATAAATCGTAGGTAGCAATTCTACCAGATTGGCAAATAATTCTACAGTCAGCAATACTATTAAGTCATATGTGCAACCTTCTTATGTTGCTTAATTTAAAGTTCAATATTTCTTAATCCAACTAATAGATTCCTATCCAGTAACTTCCCTCGTATAGAGGAGAAGCATTTCTATGGGATAGAATCAAAACCTTTCCGTCAGAAGTCAGAGGCTGTTGCGCAGGGAGTCTTGCACATGCAAGTGATATTGGTAGAAAATAACTCAATACCAGGGATAACTTTGACAACAGGAGTTGAACAAGTGATCTTCAGAAAGATGTCACGTGATATTTCCATTAAGTTATACAATTGAGATTGGTATGTAGGAGGACGTGCGGGCCCCATAACAGAGTTGGAAGAGGGTATTGGAGACTAGAGATTCCAATTCCAAGTAGGATTACCCTACTTAGGATAGTTCCTAGGTATTGGATTCCAGTATTTCTAACAAATAAGCCTGTCTCAGTAGAAAACCCACTCTTGGGCAAAGTTGTTGTTAGCAGAAAAGTACATGGCAACCAGAGTGACCCGCAAAAAGTATTTTGAGATAGCATTAGTTTTATAATAACACAAACTTTAAAATACTACTATACACTCAAAAAAAAATTCAATAATTTATTTGAATGCTGTACAATTTAGTTTGATACTTCTGCTATAATTCTATGAACTTAACCCTTTTAAAACCAACTAAACTATATACTTTTCCTTGCCATTTTGTTTTTAGACCCAGGTGGATGGCCTCTTCTTTTTGGAATATTAGTTGAACTCTCACCTTCTATACTTGAAACAGCTGCTGTATCATTGTGCTTATCTCCTATATCTTCTATAGTTCTGGTAGTTGACCCTGAGTGAGATGTAGTTACATTACCTGATTGCTTGATTCTTTCAACTTTGACTAACTGAGCTTGTTGAATAATATCATGTGAGGGCTTGGTATATAGCCATGTAGATTGAATATGCTCTAGAGTATAAGAGCTGTACTTACTCCATATATCAAACTGCTTCTCAAGCTTCAAACCAATTGGCTCTAGCTCTCTTGGTGCCAGAGTACTCATTTGTTCCAATGTTATTCCTGACTTAGTAAGATCAAATTGCTTCCACTCATCTAGTGGAAGATTCTTTGCCAATATAGTACCTGGGAATTCCTTAAGAAAAAGAAAGTTATGAAAGCCTTGAATTCCTTTTAGTGGCTTGAAGAGTGAATTAAGTGATTCTTCCTAATCAAAGAATACCCCATGATCTGCTCCATCATCAAAGAGATTAATTGGTTTAATCATATGATTAGAGGTAGAACTTGCCACAGCTGCACTATAGTCCCATAGAGTTCAGATATTCTTTCTTGAAGCATTATATTTAGCTGTGCCAAATCCATGATTCACAGAGTTTCTAGTGTGACCTTTAGCTTGAAAGCAGAGTTCTACACTGTCTGTCCACCCCTGTTGGACTAACTAGCTGAGATATGCTGTCATTGTCTTGTTCTTATTTTGGCCTCCACAATTATCTGCCCAAAGATATATATAGGGCTTTATCTTACCTCTAGATATCAAGTAATAGTGAAGGAGAGATACTACCTGATTTGGGCCTTTTGGTTGCTGTGCCTCAGCATATAGTAGATGGTGATGCTGATTATGTTTCTTATTCTCATCGACAATTCCAAATGAATATAACTTAAAAGGTGAAAAGAAGTACTATTGACCAGGCTATTGAGGAAGCTTTTGTATCTCAACTACCTGCTAGAAGTCAAATAAATAGCAAGCTGTATCCTTTGGATAGCATGTCGCTTGTAAGATAGTGGCCTCATAAAAGTCTCTACACCTTCGATATTCCTTACAATGCTGATCAAGTTCCTTTTGCGTTTGTATTAACTTTTCATCATGTGCAATCTCACCTTGCATTCTGTTAATTCCCTCGGGAGAGTGTAGCTTTCCTTTTAGAATTGTACAATGATCACAAATGTCTTTAGCAGGGGTTCGGATAGACATCTTCTTGAATCTTTTACTTCTCTTCCAATATCAGTCAAAGCTGGCAAGCAATATAGACTGTTCTACTAAACTTGTATTTTTCAGTTCAGCATGCAGAATATGTAAAGAATAAAAGGAAGGAAGTAAATATTGATTATCCAGCTCTACTCTGGTAATTATAGTCCCATCCTGTTTATATTGCTTATAGGACCTAGTAGCTACTGGCTCACCATAATCATTTTCAAGCTGCAAAAGGAATAATTCCATACGATCCTTGGCTTCTTTAGTCAAACCTCTATTCGAGGGCTGTGCAGTATGCTTATGGATTGAAGGGCATATTGACTTACCTAACTTCAAGTGGTCTAATAATCCATGTACTTGATACTTGCCTAAAATCCGGTACCAGCAAAAAAAAGAACAGCACACTTGACCAACAAAGGAGATTGCATACTTATTTTGGCGTAAACGCTTACATAAATCTATTTCACCATCTTCCATCTCTAGAAAGGATCTCTTATTGTATTTCCTAGTTCTATGCGGCTTTGCAAATGTCATAGTACTAGCCATAAGACAACTTGCTAGCAGGTTATGCTACTTTGTTTCCATAGCACAATTGGCATTCATCTAAGTAAACCATTGCATATAAGAGGCCTGTTTATAACATTCTCTCTTGCAGGAACAAGCCTCATCAATCTTAGAAAGGTGAACTCTATACTTACCTAGTTGCTCTGAGTATGTCTGTTTAATATACCCCTCAATCCTCTTTTGATTAGATTTACTACTCTCATCTCCTAAATCTTTATATTAGTTAGTAATAAATAATACAACTAGGATTAAAGACTTTATTTTCTGTATAAAATCGCTTTTTATAATTGGATAGTATACATACCATATATTCTTTCCATCTCTTCATACTCAGATTTATACTCAATCTCTCTCTCATTTTCCCATGCATATTCTTCATTTGTGATTGAATTACAGCTGGAGGCTGACTCATTTCATAATAACAATAGCTCTGACATTGTTGTAGCTGTCGTGAAGAGTTGTTAGATTTCTATCACTAAGCTATCACTCACTCAAGTAATTTTGTTACAGAAAGCAAATAGTATTATCATAATTTGACTTGAATTATCATATCTACAAAAGTTAAATTAACTTTAAGTAAATGTTTAATTAATCATTAATGTAACGATCCCTCTTTGGATAGTTAGTGCTTGGCGACGGAGAATGATACTTCTCTTCCTGTCTTTCTTCTTCTCTTTGTCTTACGATAGCTCTAGGCTTCTGCCTACGTTACCGATAGTACAAGACCCTTATCTTCTACCAGGAACGCCTATCATAAGCTTTCTCTAACTTGTCTTCGTAAAGCTCCTTCCTTGGCGTAACGATAACGTTGCAATAAAGGTAAAGATCGTAAGGGTGTTTTATATTCGTTAAAGTAATAAGTAGGAAAAGTACTTAGAACAAAGCGTGAAGAACCTATCTTCCTCGGCCGCATCGGCCTCCTTATATAGTGTTCTCCCCACCTTTAGTCATGTGACTTAAAGTGGTCACATGTGCGAAACTAAATCATAACAACCTAATCATATGACCAAAGTGATCACATGCTCAAAACCTATGACCTCATAGCGAGGTCATGTGCAAAACTTATAAACTAATTATAACGCAATAAACAAGTCATATGACTCGACTGAGTCATATGCACGAAACCCATGACATCATAATGAGGTCATGTGCAAAACATAAATCATATGCGCAAGGCTTGCCCGTAAGGCAGACTCGTAAGGCATACTCGTCAGGCGCATGTCCCATGACTCATACTTGAGCCATGTGCGAAAGCATTACAAATCCCACACATAACTAATCATATAACCCGAATAGGTCATTTGCGTGAAACAATAACATACCTGTGACTCATAAACATGTATCACATGAAAAACCCTTTCCTCGCTAAGCCACATTCGTGACATTAGCTCCCCTCCCCCTAAGCCTGAGTCCCATCAGGCTTTTTCTCCCAGTTTCAATAGTTCCCGTCCTGCCAAGCGCATGGTCCTTCTCAGCTTGTGGAACCTTTCATCTGCCATCCTCCATCTGACCCTTACCGATTCCAGAGTCAGATTCGCCATCTCGATCGTGTGCCGCTGATTGTCGTTCAGCTGTCTAAGCTCCGCGATCGTTTTGTCGTTTGCCGAAATTGTAGCCTCGGCTTGGCCCAGTTGTTCTCGGAGTCCCCGGATCTGCCTGTGTAGGCTCCTGACATCCGGTTCCGTGTCTGCAGAGGAATTTTGGGCCCCTCCCTCCTTGGACCACATCCTCGCGGCCCATGCCTTTCTGGCATCTTCTCCTTCCAACTCTTTTCGCCTTCCATCCTTCTGCGGGTAGAATCCCGCAGATATTTTTTGTGCCCTGTGCATTCTGCACCCATTTCTGAAGCATTGTTGCCAATGCTTCAGAACGTGGTCTGGGCGTGGACCACGCTTTCGACATTCCCTCGGGAACCATCCCGAGCCTTCCTTGTTGCCAAAGTGTGTTTGGCAACCGTCATCGTAGCATACCGTCCATGACATGGCGTTATGCTATGCTTGTCTTTCCCTTTCCTTGAGTTCTTCATCGGTTGGCCCCATGAATGAGTATTCGGGGCTGGTGGGTGTGGTTTGACGGGGGCTATCACCCCAGCCCTCGTGTTGCTGCAATGGTGCGGGAGTCTTTCCCTCTCCTTTGTCTTGGTTGAACGTGATCGTCACCTGGGCCGGGCTTGCTTGGGTATCGCTGGTGGAAGGTTGAGATGGCATCTTGTGCGTTTTCGCAGTTGTGTGCGAAGTACCAAGTTTTATCGTGTTCAGGAGAATATCCTGTCCACTTGGCTCAGTATTGGAGGTGACCGTGGAAGAAGCGGGAATCGACTATTTCATCGAGCTCGTATTCTGGTTCTCTGTCGAGTTCGATTGGAGGGGGAGGAATAAGTGTTTGTGAAGGAAACTTATTGTCGTTATGTAGTTCGAGGAGTGAGATGTGGAATGTATTATGTATTCGCATTGAGGGGGGATGGTCAAGTTTATAAGCTCGGCTGCCCACTTTTTCCAGTATCCGGAATGGTCCTATTTTCTTGTAGTCCAATTTCTTTGATGGTCGCGTTGTATGAATATTGCGTGGTATTAGCCATACCATATCTCCTGGTCGTATGTTCGGATCTGGTCTTCGGTGCTTAACGTATTGTTCCTTCTGTCATTGTTGTACTTGCCTCATTTCGTATTGTAATGTTTCGTGTAGTTTCCCCATATCGGTTTTATCCAGTATCACATCATTAATCGTATGATATGTAGTCTGACTTTGTGGATGTTGTCCGTAGTTTGCGAAGAAGGGTGTCGTGCCAATTGTTTCTTGCTTTCCATTGTTGTATGCGAATTCGGCCATAGATAACAGCTTGTACCAATCATCTTGCTGATAGTTGACATAGGCCCTTAAATATTGTTCAAGTATCGCATTTACCTGTTCCGTTTGTCCATCCATTTGTGGTAGAACGCTGTGCTCATTCTGTTTTGTATCCCCATTTCTCTGGTTACTTTCTTCCATAGTCCTGATGTGAATAGTGTTCCTCAATCGGTAATGATATTCTTTAGGAGGCCGTGAAGTCGAAAGACCTCTCAGAAGAATGTTTGTATAAAATTCCTCGCGTTGATGTCTTTTCTAACCGGCATGAAATGACTCATTTTGGTCAGGCGATCCACCACGACCAAGATGCTATCGCAATTTTCCGATGTTGGTAGGTCCGTGATGAAATCGATAGTAATTGTTTCCCATGGTTGTTCAGGAACTTCGTTTGATTTTAGTAATCCATATGGTGCGTGTTTAGCCGTTTTCGTCCTCTGGCATATGTCACAGTTTTTGACATATCGTTTGACATCTTCGCGCAGTCCTGGCCAATAGAACGACCTCATGATGAATTCTATAGTTTTAGCCGTCCCTCCATGTCCTGCCATTCGGATATCGTGGTGTTGTCGTATGATGTCTGTCCCTATCTCCTCTTCTTCCGGGAGCCATTGTTTTCCATCGTACCACATATTTCCGTCCTTCCATTGGCATAACCCCAGTGCAATTCCTTTCATCTCCTTTTTTCCTCCTTCTAGGGCTTCTCTTATTGCCTGGATTGTTTTGTCTTTCTTGTTTGCGTTCTCAATTCCTCTTTCTTCCTTTAATGTGAATTGGATAACCTCCATTGCCTCGAAGTAGGTTTTTGGTAATATGGTCCGTGTTTTTTGTTTGATCCTTTCGTCTTCTTTCGTTTGTGGTTTGTCGCTTGCAATCCTTGTGAGAGCATCTGGCTTTCCACTTTCTTTGCCTGGTCGGTATTCGATTTTGAAGTTGTATTGGCTAAGGTGTTCCATCCATCTTATCTGGCGGTCGTTCAGTTCTTTCGTAGTCATGAACGGTACCAGGTTCTTGAGGTCGGTTAGAACTCGGACTGGATGGTCGTTGTTCGAAACGTATCTTCTCCATTCTTTTAATGCTTGAACTATTGCTAATAGTTCTTTGTTTGCAACATCGTAGTTGCACTCTGCTGGGGTCATTGTCTTGGATTGATAGGATACTGGCCTCCATTTTCCATCGTCGCATTGTTGCGATAGTATGCCTAAGGATACATATTTTGAGGCGTCCGTTTCAATCATTGTCCTTCGGGTTGGGTTGAAATGGACCAATATGGGTGCCGGTGTTAGATGTGTTCGTATTGCATCATATGCCTTTTGTTCCGTTTCTCCCCATTCCCATTTCTTGTCTTTTTTCGTTAGGTTATAGAGTGGCTTTGCAAGTCTGCTAAACCCCTCTATGAATCTTTGATAAAAGTTGCAGAATCCCATAAAGCATTGGACATTTGTTTTGTTGTTTGGTTTGGCCCAATCCCATATGGCTGCTGTTTTAACCGGGTCGACCTTGACCCCACTTCGATTGATAATAAATCCAAGGTATTCTGTTTCTTCCTTATGGAATTCGCATTTTGTTGGTTTGATCTTCATTCCTGATCCTTGTATTGCCGCCATGATATTGCTGATATCTTTTTGGTGTTGTTGTATGTTTTCCGAGTATATGAGTACATCGTCCAAGTATACAATGCAATATATATCGAGGTACTTATTAAGTACCTTGTTGATCCATCTCTGGAATGAAGCTGGTGCATTGGTTAGCCCGAAGGGCATAACCAAGTATTCGAACATTCCGTATCTTGAGGCAAATGTAGTCTTCCATTCGTCTCCTGCCTTGATGCGTATATTGTGGTATGCATCATTGATGTCAAGTTTGGTGAAGTATTTTGCTGATCGTAGTCTGTCCTGTGCTTCCCCAATCAAGGGTAGTAGATATCAGTCCTTCTTGGTAACCGAATTGAGGGCTCTGTAGTCCACGCATAGTCTCATTTTTCCGTCTTTCTTTTTGACGAATAGTATTGGGGATCCTCCTGACGCGAAAGAGTCTCAGATCCATCCTCTCTTTAGGTTTTGCTCGATGTACTTCCTAAGTTCTTCGAGCTCTGCTTCCCCTAGGGGGTATAACTTCTTATAGGGAATCTCTTTTGTCTTTCCCGTTTTTTCGTCTTTGTCCAGCTGAACTTCGTGGTCGATTCCTGGTCTTCAAGGTGGTAGCTCTGTAGCTTCCTTTTCTTGGAATAGATTTGTGAATTGGTGATATTCTTTTGGAACCAATTCTTTCCATCCTTTTTTGCTTTGGTATTTCTTGTCCTGGATTGCTAGCTCTGTGCTAATGTTGATTTTTGCTAGAACCGCTTTTTCGTCTTCGTATGTCCATTTGAGAATTCCTGTTATATCTCCTCTTCGATAATATCGTCCAAAGGCTTGTGCTGTGATCTCTTTGATCGCAATTCTTTTTATTGTATCGAGCTGGTTTTGGTCCGTACTTCCAAATCCCTTGTTTCCTCTTATGGTTTCTTCCAGTTGATCTACTTCATGCAGATCCTCTTTGTTGATTTTTTCGATTATCAACTGTGCGATTCGATCACCTTTCTGGACTTGGTAGTCGTCTTAAGCTAGGTTGGCCAGGACCACTTTGATTTCGCCGGTATAGTCGACGTCGATCACCCCTGCCATGGTCATGAGTTGGTGTTTGACTGCTAGACCACTGCGGGGTGCTATTCGTCCATAGGTGCCTTCTGGGAGTCCAATGGCTATTCCCGTCACTATCGTTGCCTGCCCATTGGCCGGTATCTTGATTCCTTCGTTGGCATATAGGTCGTGTCCTGCTGCCCCTTTGGAACCCTTGGTAGGCACTTTTGCCTCTTGGTCCAGTCTTTGTATCCAGACCCTCTTGTCTTGCCGCATCTCGGCAAACTTTGCATGCAAAGTTTCTTCCTCCGCTTCTCATATTGGTATTGAGTAGGCCACAGGTGAACTGTTGAGACATCGTGTCGCACATAGTTCGCTTGTAAAGGTCATCTTGTTCTCTTTCCAATCGATCGTCGGATTATGCTTCCATAACCATGGCATCCCTAGGACTATTTCATGGTTCTTCAGATCTGCCACTAGAAAGGTTGCCGTTTCCCTATGGCTGTCAATGTCCATGGGTATTATCGCCGTATGGGTTATAGGACCCATAGCGCTTGGTTTTCTATCCACTAAGTAGACCTGTCTTGCTTTCTTTGCTTGTTTGGTGTGGAGGCCGTATTTGTTGCATATTTCTTTGTCGATAAAGTCTTCAGTGGCCCCCGAGTTGAGCATTGCATATATTGTTGTTTCTTCACTTTCTCTGTTGTATATCTTCGTTTTGATCATCACATGATCTCCATCTTCTTCTCCTCTTTGAGTGTGTAGTGCCGTGTAGTAGTTCGCTAATTTGATGGGTTTTCCAGGTCCACATCTTGGGTCTCCCAGACCACCGTTTACTGGGGACCCTATTCGTTTTTCGCCGGTGAATCCTCTGCTATCATTTCGCGGATGTTGCTTCTTTTCTGATTTTGGAAACAATTATTTCCAGTAGCTCTGTTTCCCTGGTATCCATTGTCCAGTCGGCTTCTGCATTCTCGTATCCGATGCCCTGCTTTTCCATACCTTAGGCATAGTTTCCCATTCATCTTTCTGGCGTATTCTTCCTTAGAAAGATTCAGTGCAGGCCCTGCTCTTGACTTGTCCAATTCCATCGGTTCACCTGGTGGTAATGTTCGACTTTCTCCTCGAGGTGCTTGCGGTTTGAAGGTCCCGTCCACATTCCTGGATGATTGGACCACCCTATGTGCTATAGTATTTTCCGAGTTGCTCCGAACCATGTTTAATTTGCTTTCTTTGTCGATTGCCCATCTTGCAAATCGTTCAGCTGTCGTATAGCGCAGGTCAGAGATTCCCCATGCCTCTTGGAGTCTCTCACTGCAGTTTCTCGGGAGGATGATGTCGAGAGTCGCATTATCAAACTCGGACTCGTATTCCAACAGTTGACATTCATTCCAGTATGCTGAGAACGTTTGTTTTCCTTGCTGGAGTTTTTCCAGCTTTCGTCTTGCTGTTTCTTTGGCGTTGAGGTCTCCAAATTGTTCGAAGAGTGTCGCCTTGAACTCTTCATACGTGACCCATTCCGTCTGTTTCCGTCCATCTTGGAAGAGCATGATCCATTGTCCCGCACGTCCTCTGAGTAGAGATTCCACATATGGAATCTTAATTTCATCATGGTGATCTCCATATTCCTTAACTGCAAAATATCCCTCGCATTGCGCTAAGAATATTCGTAGCTGATCTTCGGCTCCTTCGTATGTGTCGGGCTCCTTTGCTTTTGGTCATTGGACATTTCCTTGCCCTGTATTTCGCATGGCTGCAAGAAATGGCTGAAACTGATTTTCAGTCATTCCAAGGATGCTGGTTCCTGGTACCGGAGCGGCTGGGGCCGGTGGCCCAGGTACTGCGGATCCCGACATTCTCTCAGGTCGTGGCGTTCCAGCAGGAGAGCTATCGACTGGTGATCCTATCTCTGGGGTTACTGGGCTTGCTGCTCTCGTGTGTTCTGCTGAGACGTGATCTCGGGCGTTGCTGAATCCTCCTAGATTAAGATTTTGATCATCGATGTCAATATCTCCTTCCCAGTCTGGGTTGAAGGATGCCGTCTTGTATCGTTTAACTTCGCACTAGGTGACGCTTTGTAATATAACGATTCCTCTTTGAATAGTTAGTGCTTGGCGACGGGGAACGATACTTCTCTTCCTGTCTTTCTTCTTCTCTTTGTCTTACGATAGCTCTAGGCTTCTGCCTACGTTACCGATAATACAAGACCCTTGTCTTCTACCGGGAACCCCTATCGTAAGGTTTCTCTAACTCTTTTTCGTAAAGCTCCTTCCTTGGAGTAACGATAACGTTGCAATAAAGGTAAAGATCTTAAGGGTGTTTTATATTCGTTAAAGTAATAAGTAGGAAAAGTACTTAGAACAAAGCGTGAAGAACCTATCTTCCTCGGCAGCATCGGCATCCTTATATAGTATTCTTCCCGCCTTTAGTCATGTGACCTAAAGTGGTCACATGTGCGAAACTATATCATAACAAACTAATCATATGACCAAAGTGATCACATGCTCAAAACACATGACCTCATAGCGAGGTCATGTGCGAAACTCATAAACCAATCATAACGCAATAAACTAGTCATATGACTCGACTGAGTCATATGCACGAAACCCATGACATCATAATGAGGTCATGTGCAAAACATAAATCATATGCGCAAGGCTTGCCCGTAAGGCACACTCGTAAGGCATACTCGTCAGACGCATATCCCATGACTCATACTTGAGCTATGTGCGAAAGCATCACAAATCCCACACATAACTAATCATATAACCCGAATAGGTCATATGTGTGAAACAATAACATACCTGTGACTCATAACCATGTATCACGTGAAAAACCCTTTCCTCGCTAAGCCACGTTCATGACAATTAAGTTAATACTCATAGTAAATATATCTATCTTTTATTACATTTTCACTGTAGTTTAACTAATACTATATCTATCATATCATATTACTCATATTATATAAGCACAATCTATTAGTTGCATGAAACAGTAGCATTAGAAATACAATTATTGAAAATATAAGCAACTAACATGAAACAGAAATAGTGCTGCAAGGAATAAACTTTTTGTAATAATTCTTTGACCACAAGAATCCCAGAGAGCAAAACTTATTTTATATGGCAAAAAGTGAAAATCTCAAAATTTCAGTTTTTCCTGTATAAAATGTGCTACAGAGGTCATTAGATGACAAATAATATTTTCTGAGCTACTGAATATATACTCTAGATGTCTAGCTAGTTGGCTAAGCTTAAATAAATTATTTGTAGTTGTGGCCCGAGAGTGGGTTTTCTACTAAAACAGGCTCAAATATAGATGTATTTATTCTACTAGTTATTATGTTTAAAACATACCACTAAATTGTAAAATAAATAACTATAGAAATAAATCATAACATAAATAAGTCATGTAACTCGAGTGAGTCATATGTGCAAGACTCATGACTCATAATTAAGTCAAGTGTGAAACATAACAAATCGTAACTTAAATAAGTCATATAACTCGAGTGAGTCATATGTGCATGACCCATGACTCATAATTGAGTCATGTGCGAAACATAACAAATCATAATATGAACAAGTCATATGATTTGGGTGAGTCAAATGCATGAGATCCATTGACTCATAATTGAGTCATATGTGAAATTGTATCGCATCTGTAACAACTCCTTAGCAATAATCTCGTCAGTCCAAACATTTTATGAGGGTCTAAACAAGATATCCTCTGAAATGCCTTTCTTTTTCATAAACTATTGTGCAATAAACTTCTCCGCCTTCAAAACAGTTGTTGAATTTAAAACTGTTCTATCACCACAAATTCCTTTAATCACTATTATAAATTCTCATGTACTATCTATTTTATTGTAAGTAATTTCATTAATTATTAATTTTATGATATTTAGAAATTGAGAAACAAACTCTGTGCACAATACTTCAATTTCCTATTTTCCCTTAAATCTCTTATTACTTCAAATACCTGCTCTGATTGACTCAAACCAAGTAGAAACTTAACATCATCAATATTATATATATTCTGAGGTTGAATATTATACTCATTATTAATAGTCTCTAGCTATATACTATTATAATATATAATTAGTGTTTATTTAAATTACAGTTATTAAATATAAACATTAATGTTGAATATTAAAAATAATAATAATAATAATACAAAAACAGAATTCAAATGTCACGAACGTGGCTTGGCATGGAAAAAGTTTTCACATGACACATGGTTATGAGTCACAGGTATGTTATTGTTTTACGCATATGACCCATTCGGGTTATATGATTTGTTATGTGTGGGATTTGTAATGCTTTCGCACATAGCTCAAGTATGAGTTATGGGACGTGCGCCTGGTGAATATGCCTTGCGAGTGTGCCTTGCGGGTAAGCCTTGCGCATATAATTTATGTTTCGCACATGACCTCGTTATGAGGTCATGGGTTTCGCGCATATGACTCAGTCGAGTCATATGACTTGTTTATTGCGTTATGATTGGTTTATAAGTTTTTACACATAATCTCGTTACGAGGTCATGGGTTTTGAGCATGTGATCACTTTGGTCACATGACTAGTTTGTTATGATTTGGTTTCGCACATGTGACCACTTTAAGCCACATGACTAGGGGTGGGAAGAATACTATATAAGGAGGCCGAGCCGGCCGAGCAAGATAGGTTCTTCACGCTTTGTTCTAAGTACTTTTCCTACTTATTACTTTAACGAATATAAAACATCTTTACGATCTTTACCCTTATTGCACCGTTATTGTTACGCCCAGAAAAGTCCTTCATGAAGACGAGTTAGAGAAAGCTTACTATAGACGTTCCCGATAGAAGACAAAGGTCTTGTACTATCGGTAATGTAGGCAGAGGCCTAGAGCTATCATAAGATAAAGAAAGAAGAAGACAGAAAGAGAAGTATCGTTCCCCATCGCCAAGAACTAACTATCCAGAGAGGGATCGTTACATCAAAGTATTTTATTAAAAAAACTATTCATTAACTGTATATCATTTCTACAAATATTGTGATTGAAATCCAATTATTTGATAAATTTGATTTCACCTCTCTATGTCGCTTTTTAAACCCCTGCTAGGGTTTCAATTTTGAACAATGTAAGTGGCAATTTCACACAATTGCCATATTGTAAGAGGGAATCCAAGATGCCAGTGAAAGTAACATTGATCTTCTACTATTCACTCCTCTTTGGGAATTAACTTCTCTCTTCGTTGACTCCTTGTTATAGTTTTTCCATCCTTGCCACTATTGCATTACTGTACTCAGCACCAACCCCACCATGGCTACTGCGATGGTCAAACGTGGGGCTATTCCAGTAGCAGCCATCTCAATGGCCATTTGCTCTTGAACTTGTATGAGAATTGGAGGCATGATTAAAGTGATTGGTATGGAATCAATAAAAGTTTGTGTTTCATCAGCTTTACTGTGGTTTCGGTGATGTTGTTCACTTTACTAACTAGTCACCAATACCAAGAATGCCAAGTTTTGCCACGCCTCGCTGAGGGTGTCGCCTCGCCGAGTCCTCACATGGTTTATTTACCCAATATCCACTTACCCAAGTCTTGACAAGCAAAATATCTTGGCATGGAAGTGGGCGTATGCGACGACTCGACCACAGTAGAGCACTAAAGCCTACTCCACTCGTTCAGTGTACTGGTACTGTACAGTACGAGTATTTATGAGACAATTTTACCCTTCGGTATACTTGTACTCAAACATATCCCCTGTGATAAGACGTATAGTACTGGTGCTCGTACTATTATGATGTACTCGTACTCAGTATGTAAGTGGGGTACAGCAGTATCACACTCATACCGCCTGGCATCCAAAATTATCATCTCCTTTTCTATTCCTCATACTCACGAACTCACGAACTCAGATAGACCATTGATAGGGTTTTGGTATGCTCGTACAGTCAAGCGATGTTGCCAAGAGTGAACTGTAGAATTGCTATCGCGGCCATCTGCAGGTACAGTGCAGTACCGTGCGCTTGAGTGCGGTACAGTACAGTACCTGGTGTGAAGCTTATTATGGGCTTGATCGCCTTTTTTTTTTTTTTTTTTTTTTTTGATGAGTGGTGAGAGGGAAAAGAAAGTTTCGTTTGGAGAGATGCGCGGTAAGCGGCTTGCTTGAGGGTGTCACCATAATTGAGCTGAGGCAGTCTCTCCTCATCCCTCCTCGTTTCCATAATAGTACGATAGAGTAATTAATGTACCACGAGTAAAGTACTTGTAACTTACCAGTATCGTAGGGTAAAACACCAAGGGAGTTCCTCTATCATACCGGTATCGGGCAGTCTTAGAGCATGATGGTGGCCCAGGTTCACTCTAAAAGCATCGTAAAAGAGTGAACTGACCCGGAAATTGATGCTCTAGAAGAGAGCCGGAATCGCGCTCCCTCTCCCTCTCTGACCCTTCGTTATTTGAGTGCCTCTTTTATGATACTTCTGTACCCTTTCCGACCCGAGATTCTTCCTTCCCGATTCCGCCTTTCAAGTCTTCACATTTTCCCTTCTCACGCGTCATCATCCCTCTTCTCGCCTTCTCTCTCTCTCCCTCTCTTCCCCTTCTTCCACCTCTCTTGGTGTTCGATTGACCCTTCCACCATCTCTCCCTACAATCACTCTTTTAATTATTGACCTTTCACCCTTCTTCCCTCCTCCTTCTATTCTTTTTTTCCCCTTCTTTTCCTTTCCTTGACCTACCCTTCCACCCCCCGCACGAACTGTCACCAAAAAGGCAAAAGGAAAAGGCAAAAAGTTAAAAATTAAAATAAGGACCCACACTCGCTTTAATCCCCCGGCCCTACAATTGCTGCCCTTAACCCCCTTCGCTCTCTCATCAATTCCGTTTCGCTTCCGACACCCGTGTCCTTTTTGAGATCTTCCGGTTCTATTCAGCCTCCGGAGCATCTCTCGTACACCTCCTTCCCCACAACCTCTGCTATCATACCCATTCAAGCTTACTCAACCCGACTTCCTTCCCTCTACACTCTCTCAGCCTCATCCCTATCTCTAAGCCCCTCCCCACCTCAGCTCAACCCAACCAGTCGCCTTATACGGCCATCCCCACCACAAGCTTTCAAAATTCCTTCTCTTCTCCTTCCCCGCACAACCCCTCCTGGCGCCATGTCGGACGCCGCTCATGGACGGAGACGTCGCTCAAGCTCGCTCATATACACCGAGCCTCCAGAGACGATCGAGCAGCAGTCTGATCAAGCTGCTCTTCCAAATTTGAATGCGAGCTGGGTCAACAGTAAAGGTACGGCTAGCTGCGGAAGCGATCTGGGGAAAGGGTGATGGGTAGCTGACGGGGAATTATTGCAGGTGCTTGGACGATCCATGTCGTCTTGATCATCGCTTTGAAGATATTCTACGATACCATGCCCGGGGTGTCACAGGAGACTAGTTGGACCTTGACCAATATCTCCTACATGGCTGTGCGTATTTACCCGTTCGGTTTCCACTTCTTACACTGCTTCCGGGAGCTTGGAAGGTTATATTTCTACGTGGTTTGCACTGGAATGGAGATGCTGACGAGTATATCGGGATGTCGTAGGGCTCTTATCTTATGTTTCATTGGGTTCAAGGCATTCCTTTCGAGTTCAACGCGGGGGCATACGATAATCTCAACATGTGGGAACAAATCGACAATGGCGATCAGTACACTCCGACGAAGAAGTTTCTATTGACGGTACCGATAGTACTGTATGTTTTTTTTCTTCTTCCTTGCCCTGTCTCTTCATTCTTCACCCCTTTACCGGCGGCTTCTCGGGATCTTCCAGCTTCCCGTGGCTTGTGTCCGAGCACCGGATGTCTCGGGACTAGCTCTGTCTTATAGGGGGGGCTGGGCTGACTTCTTGGACCATAGGTTTTTGATGAGCACACATTACACACATTACGACCTCACTTATTTCATCATCAATTGTTTGGCGGTACTGGCCGTTGTAATTCCTAAACTACCTTCCGTGAGCCCCCCCTTGCTGCTATCGTCAGATGTGGTATTTTCGCACATCCGAGAACAGATTCATCTTATCGCCCTGCACATGCAAGTTACACTTAGCCCCAGAGTTACCTTGCTAACTTAGTGTATAGAGCCACCGCATGAGAGTGGGTCTTTTTACGGTTCCCGAGGAGTAGGCGTCGTCCTCAGCACGAAATAAAGACTGGTTTGGGTTTGCGATTCAATTCGCTAATAAAAAATAAAAATAAAAAAACACCGGCGTTGAATTGATTTTTACTGTTTTCTCACTAACTAATCTCCTTGTGCTCTGTATCCTGGCATCATTTTCCCCTTCTCTTTTCCGCGTGGTACTCTCATTTTCGGGCTGTCTTAGGTTTTGTCTTTTATCTGTTTTTTGCTCCGAGCACCGCGTCGGAGACCATCTATACGAATCTCCTCAGGGTTTTCTCCATGTTTTTCCCCCCTCCAAGTTTTTAGTCTTTGTTCTGCTTCGGCCTCGTACTTTTTATAACTACTACAGATTTTTCTCTCTCTTTTTCTGATTCTGTTTTCTTGAGTTTTGGTATAGCGTTAGCTTATATTCTATTTTTTCCTCTTTTTCTCTTTCTTTCCTCTTGGATTGGGGCAGTTTGGATGGGGCAACGCAAACTGATGTACGAAACTAAGGGAAAAACAACATAAGGATCACTCGTCACCACCTTGAATCTCCTTCCTTATTCAAGAGCATGAGTTGGCGTATATCATACCCGCACCGCCAAATAACGCTGGGAAGAAGTTTATTTTTTATTTTTTAGTTTCTACTTTTTTGCTTGCTTTCTTGCATGTTTTCTTCTTGCATGTGTGTATATATCTAAAGGATTTCTTGATCGACTTGGTGGGGGGGGTAGGGGTTCGGTTGGCCCTTGTGGTAAATGGCGACGATGAGGGCAGAGAAGCAGGCAGGCAGTCGCCTTTACGATAAATCGCGCCATGACACGGCAAATAGAAAACGTGATTGATTCGTCCCGAATATGATACCGTACCTACAGCATCAGTACGGGCACTACTATTCTCATAAAAAACGAGACAATCATCCGGGACCGGGACCGGAGCGGCGCCACGAGTGATTTCTTGTGATAAGTAATTAACCATCTGGCTGTGTTCTTGCTTGCTTGCTTGCTTGCTATCGTGTGGCAACACCATATAACGCTTCCCTTTCCACGTATGATACGAACGAAACCGAGAGACTATCGTAAGTATAGGTTGTGGACTCGCAGCTCCGTTGCTAGTTCCTAAGGTGCTGGAAGCTATGGTGAGAAGTGGTTATTTCGGCTAGTTGGAGTTGTTTGAATTGATGTCCTTCTTTCTCTCTTATGATAGTATTGTGGCAAAAGGTCTTGGTGGAAAGAGCTTTTCATACCAAAGGAAGCCGGATTCAACTACCATACCCACACAGTTCATGACCTACGATACATTGTACTATTATTATTATTGTTTTCCTCCAAACCGACTTCTTGCATCTGGTCACTGAGTCACTTTAGGCCCGTTGTTTTTTTTAGTCAGCCTGGTGGGAATATGGAAAAAGTTATACAGTGTCAACAAAATTTCCATTGCAACTGGTAGAGTACGGTATGATAGTGTCGACTTTGAAGACTAAAAACTCAATCCCATATATGAAATTAACTTCACAAGTGGTGATATTATACAGTTCCTTGTGAAAACCATCATACAATGAATATGGAAGTGATTGGAGCACCTTAATCGCGGGTGCAAAAAAGGGGGGTATTTCATCAATACTTTTTTTTTTTTTTAACCCAGGTATGATACCGTACTTTTTTATATAATAATATTATTATAATGTTATTTATTTATCTAGCTGAGCGGGAGTTGCCTTGCCCGAGTTTTCCAGTTACTGTTGTACTCGAGTACAGTACAGTACAGTATACCAATATTCTCATTTCCTCCACTCTTATATTATACCAGTTACGAGTACTGCATAATAATGCTTGCTACGGTAACTGTATTCCTGCCCCCACTACCAGTACAGTCGTGTCTAAAAAGTCTACGTATCCCTCATGGCAACAGCACTGCCACCACAAATAATGATATTAACTACACCAAAAAAATCATATGAGTACAATTTGAAAATAGATGAAAGTGGAAATAGAAAATAACAGTTTCCTAATGCTACCATTTTGTATGGCTTCCATCTGCATCCAATACAGCCTGAATTCTCTCAGGCATTCTCTAAATCCACTCATCAAATGTCCCTTGGGGAATGAGGTCCCACTCTTCCTTTGCTGCTTGAAATAACTTAGCAGCACTATGGGACCTTCTCTCAACCTTGGAGAATCGCTTTTTGAGGTCTTTTTTGAGAATTGCCCAGGCATTCTCAATAGGGTTGAGATCTGGTGAGTTGGGAGGCCAAGCCAATCACTGATATCCACAGTCCTTCTGCAATTTTTTGTTTTCTGCTCCATTGTGCTATGATGCATTATCAGCAACCATATAGATGATTTCAGAAGTCCTATTTATCCCTTCTATAAAGGGGATAAGGTATGGCTAGTGGATCTCAGTTGAATATTGGTGGACATTGAGACCAAGCCTGTCTCTCTTCCTGGTCCTTTCCTCCTTACTCCTCTTCCTTACAAGAATCAGCTCAGTTCTCCCTCCATGCATCATTGCAGCATATACACCTATATTGGTGCATCCTGACTTAAAGCTAGACTTTAAGTTCTTTTCTTCCAACTCTTCACCTGGTCTAAGACTGATCTTCCTTCCCACTGGATTTGAATCATATTCAATTATAGCCTCCTCCACAAAAACAACCCATATCCAAGCTCTTGTCCAGTTCCTCCTGATCCTAGCAAACTCTTTTCTGTTCTTTTCTCTAAAAAGGCCTTTTTCTAGGTATCTTAAGCTTAAAATCAGCTTCTTTAGATATCTTGCTAACAGTATCTTTTCCAAAACCAATATTGGCTTTGTGGGTAATGTCTCTTAATGCTAAATGAGGCTCAGCATCAATAATATCAAGAATTACTTGCCTTTTGGCATCAGTAATCTTGGTTGAGCTGTCAGATCTGGGGGCATCAATGGTGTTTCCATCTCTGGATTTTGTATTTTTGACTACTGTTGAAATAGTTGACTTGGTGAGGTTCATAAGCTTTGAAATTTTACCATACCCCATATCACTATGTTTATATATGGCATAGATTTCCCATTTCTAGGCTTCTCTAGGGGTTTAAAAATGTGGTAGCGCCATGGTGGAGGGGGTGGTGTCGAGGTAATCAATGGTTATGGCGTTGCCAAGAGGGGTATGTAGACTTCTCAGACACAACTGTACCGTAACCATAGTACCCACATGTATCAATTATTTTGAACAATAATATTGCAATTTATCATATCAATAAAGGGGTACCGTATTGTAGTAGGAACCCAACTATCAGTTTTTCTAAGAGAGCAAGTATGTTTCTCGAGTACTGATATAGTACCACGTTCTTTTTGCCAGCTGGTATAATATCATACTGGTATGTACAAGTACCCAGGTGTAAGGGTATTTGGGGTCTCATTACACTAGTCCTTCACACCCGATCAACAATTCCACTAACATCCTAAGAAGAAAGTTTCTACTGCATACTTGTAACATATCAACATACCCCTCGATTCTATATTATTCCAATACAATCGTATACTGCTGGAACCATAAAGCAAAAGAGAACTCGTAAGCACAACCAAGAAGGTGCTTACCATCATGAAGTAACTTGAGATGAGCATCTCAAGGTTACTACTTTGAGAGATAATATGGAATGGACATGGACGTGAATTGGTCAACATTTAAATATTTATCCAGGCACATATCAACAGGTAAATATCAGAGTCTGCTTATTGAATTAAATGAATACTAACTTTTATATTTATAGATATACAAATAAGCAAAGGAGAATTGAACCCCATCTAATACTCACTGCTCCAGTTGTTCACCTAATTTTAATAATATGGAGAAACACGTAATTAGAAGCATTTATAATGTATGATATGTAAATAAGACGGCTTAGCTAGGAAGAGATTGTTCTGGAGGTGAGTTGTACTTGCAGTACACTGACTGTAAAAAGCATGATGCTAGTAGTCCATGAGTTATCATCACCATGTATGATGGTAGAAATTTGCCATACAACCTGCCAATCATCCAATTCGGATTGTATGGTGTAGTGAATGCTGGAGGTGGACTTATGATAACTGGGTCAGAGTGCTTTTGTTAGACATATGAGAGTACGCAGACCCTCATTTATCGGAGCTGTCAACACCCCCTTCCAGCCCCCTTATAAGGCCTACACATTCTTAGCAAGATTTTGAACAGTTATGTCCCATGACTATAATGTTATTTCAATAAAAATCTCACTTTACAATGCCATATATGTCACTACCATCTATCCAACCAGAAGCTGTTCACAGGATATACAAGATGGTACTTCTGGGTACATTTGAGTATCTCTGAGAAGTGGAACAGAGGAAATCTGTTGGAGGTGTATTGAGTTACTAGGCTTCAAAGCTGAGTATCCCAATTATGGGCTGAAAGTAATGGGACATTTTGTTACAATAATCCATAACTATTCCTACAGTTTACCAGAAGCCATAGGAGAAAGAGATAACACTAATACCTATCTGAAGGCTGTGGTATGTTGGTTGACCCTGGAGACAGGATCTCTTGAGAGATGGTTCTCTTAAAGGTGAGGCAAACTGAGGAAAAGCTGCTCAGACTCAGAAGACCTTATAGGCAGTAGACATATGGTATTGGCATGCTGTCTATTGAGCCAGCATTATGCATAGGTGTTCAACAAATTAGCTAGCTACTTGGTGTATTTGGAAGAGACTATTGGAATGATAGTTAAATAGGCTAAAGTTTAAGAAAGATGTCTATTCAACTCTATCAATTGAAGACTATCAGTTGGAAGATAAAAGTGCATCTACTGATAATGAAGATTTTATTATTAATGAGTACAAAGATGGTATGAAAGAATTCGGGGTCAAACAGTGTTCACGCTTATTAAGACCAAAGACTATTACGCACAAACTAGAAAAAGGTATTTAGTTGTATAGTAGTTAGAAGTAGCCTGCAAATACTCAGACTCAGGATATAAATATAAAAGTGTCTTACAAGCTTTACAGACATCATCAAGCAATAGAGAAGAAATCTTAACACTATAATAATTGTCATACCTACAAATCTTTATCACAATATTTTTATTGTCTTAGCGAGTTCTTAGTAGTCATGTAACCGGTACAGGTACTCGGTTAGTTAGTTTTTGTTTTATATTTTATTTTAAGTATCGCATTAATACTTGGTTTGTTTTAAGTATCATTTGATACTTAGTTTTGTTTTATGCTTTGTTTTAAGTATTACTTTGATACTTAGTTTGTTTTAAGTATCATTTGATACTTAATTTTGTTTTATATTTTATTTTAAGTATCACTTTGATACTTAGTTTGTTTTATGTATCATTTAATACTTAGTTTTGTTTTATGTTTTGTTTTAAGTATCATTTCGATACTTAAGTTGTTTTACCAAAGTATATCATTTGATACCTTTGAAGAGTTTCATTTATGCTAGACATGAACAGATTTGTATATTTAAAGACTACCAGTTTCTACGATGGAAACAGCAGACTTCGACAAATAGTATTTCAATATACTTTGTTGAAGGGTTACCTGGTTGTTTCTCAGTACACCCACGAAGCCTTCTTTAGTTCACAGATCTCACCTCCTCTCTAGTAGAGTAGGCCACCTGCCAACTATTGTACCTTTTATCGATAATATGAATAGCACCTTGTGAACACTTTACAAGTCATAAAGGAAAAGAATACTACTGAGCCTTCCTAGACAATCTTGGACTACATCAAAGATTCCGGCCTAAGTATTCACGACATCTACTATTGTTGACTTCCACCTAATAGCTTGGGACTGACAAGTCAACGTCATCCACTATCAGCTTTGGAAACCTTCTGTGAGTTATACGCAAGACAAGTAAGAAGCACAATACCAATTGTATTGACAAAATCTTTAAGTCAGGATACAAATAGAAAATGGTCTGGGGAGTCTTCTGTGGGACAATGAGATCTAGACTAGTCTGGATCCTTGTTAGGAGTACTACTAGAATCTGATACCTAGCAACCACCGTAAGTAGAATAACCTCACTTGGAAATAGAATCTCTGGTCTCCAACACTTCTAGCTAGTCTTCTTACTAGGCCTATACATTATTATATACATTGATCATAGTTGTATAACTCAATTGGAAAGTCATGTGACTTCTCACAGAAGGTCACATATTCAACTCTAAGTATCATTATAGTTATTTCTAGTATTGTATTATTTTCTACCAATAATACTTGTAACTGCAAGGCTTCCTGTATGACAACTGAGGACCTCCATCCGAAGAATTATAACTTTATCCTTTAGAAGTACTTTTCCTCTACATGAGGAAAGTTACTTTATAGAATGCTGTAGGTTAAATCAGGAGATATTAAGCTTCAAAGATGAGTAACCTAAGAAGGTTATATACACAACTTAACAACATTGCCAATAGAGGAATAATCTGCTAATTCAGTAGAGTAGCTTCCTGCAAATTAGTAGGAAGTCATTCGGAGAATGTCTGTTGGTTCAATCAGGGGTTATAGAAATTTGAAGATGACGACTGAAGAAAGTTGTATCTAAAACTACTTCTTTAAACACGACCTGTAGATAAAACTGATCATTTCATCAATAAGAGCAACAGTTAGGGCAGACTTCATCAGCAAAAATAAATACCTGTGTCCTGTACATGCTGTACATCAGACGCTTTATATGCTCATAATGTAAACTCTCAATTCAGATAAATCTGCAAGGATCTATTGTGTCCAGACACAGTATATATTTCTGAATACATAGGGTGCACCCCAATGTGCCCCAGGAGCCACCTCATACTCAAGTATGAGCTACCTGCACTCTACCCCTCTGGATGTGTCCAGACCTCTGATGACCCTTACCTAACATGTTTTGATTATCAACACTTTCCTAGGACGACATCTTAAGGTTTCTTGCTACTGCCATTACCACCTCATAACTGGCAGTTTCGACTGGATAACAATTCAATGACGTTTGATAGACAGGAAAAAAGCTGAAGCAGTATCAGAAGATTCTAGACTTTGGGCACTGATTACCATGTCGTTGGAGGTGTATGGAAGGGAGTCCTGTAACGTGTTCGCAAGGTACTAATCATGTTATCGGTAAATGGTATGATAGTTGGCAGGTGGCCTGCTCTATCAGAGAGGAGGCGAGAACTGAGAACTAAAGGAGATTTCGAAGATGTACTGAGGAACAAAGAAGTAACCATTCAACGAAGTATATTGAAATACTGTCTGTCGAAGTCTGCCTTTTCCATCGTAGAATCAGGCAGTCTTTAAATACACGAATCTGTTCAGTAAAACAAAACATAAAACAAAACTAAGTATCAAACGATACTTAAAACAAACCAAGTATCAAAGCGATACTTAAAACAAAGCATAAAACAAAACCAATAACCGAGTACCGATACCGGTTATAGTAAATTACTAGATTGATTTGCAAACATTTAATAAAATAAAGTATTTGACCTAGTAATAGGACACTCACTAGTTATAGAATACTTTTTAAAATCTGACATACAAAATTGAAATTGAAATAGCATAGCCAGTTGGAGATTAAAGAACCTAATACTCAAGTATATTGTAGAATATCATCTCTAGTCTCAGCCTATGAAAAAATAATCTGTTCTTTCTGTAGATGAATATTGGTAATTGACCTAAAATAGTAATATATAAAGAATTTGCAACACCAATATTGATGAGTAATTTGACAGACTAAAACAAGTAAATTTGAAAATATTTTTCTATGTAGACTATTCTTACGGTCTGTTTTATAATACTCTAAAAAACTGTGGCAGTTCCTTTCTTATTTAACTGTAGTCGTTGATTTTAACATGTGGTTATTTTTGTCATCTTCTGATTACACCTCTCTCATACTACATACAAAGCAACCAACCTCTCGAAATACTACCTCGAATACTCAACAAATATAAATGCTTTCCCCCAAGGATACCAGTAAGATATATCTCCAAGAAGCCCTCAAGGCCCATGGAGCTGATGCAACCCTTTCTGTCCACAAACTGTCTCCCCAGTTTGAAGTACTAAAATCTACCCTCCGGAATTGAATCTCACAAAAGACAACACCAGCAAAGACTGCTTATAAATCGCAACAGCTCCTGTCCAATACAGAGAAGAAGGCATTAAGTTCCGGGATCAAGAAGTGAGATGACTATGGATTTCCAACTCGCCGCAAACATGTCTATCAAATGGTTCAGAGTCTTCTTCCTGCACGGAATTTGAGTGACCAAGTTGGAAAGAATTGGTTGAAGTACTTTCTGGGTCACTATCCTGACTTGAATTCCAAGGTAGGATGATGTCTGAATAGAGAAAGGACTCTGGCCACTGACCTGGATATCTTTCGAAAGCATCTTGATCACTTCTATCACATTCAGTATAAGTTTCACAACAAGGATAAAGATAACTGGAATACAAATGAGAAGGAATTTGCTATTAGATTAGGAGGAACAGGAACCATGATCTGCCATGCCTTATGCTGAAATCCCAGCCTCATCCAAGATGATGGTCGTGATTGAATCACTATTGTTGAAGCAATATCAGGAGAAGTACAAGTCTTGCCTCCTCTGATTATCTTCAAGGCTAATACCTACCAGATAGAACACCACACCAATATTGAGATTGAAGAGAAGGAATATGCATTCTTTGCCACCTCTCTTAAAGGTTATACTAATACTGAAGTAACATTTCAGTAGTTTCAGGAGGTATTTGAACTAAGAATACTTCCTGTAAGCAGTATCAAGTAGCTTTATATTCTCGTATTAGATGACCATTCAACACATGTAGAAAAATATAAGTTCATCAAGTATGTCATCTACCACAATATTCATCTTGTCTGCTTCTCCTCCTATTTGACTTATATTCTCCATCCTCTTGATGTCGGCATCTTTGGCCCTCTTACAAGCTACTACAAGTAAGAGCTTAAAGATCATGTAGGTCAACAAGACCCCTATGGTACTATCATGAAGGAAAATATCTTTCTCATGCTTCAGAGGTCAAGGACCAAGACCTTGAAGCCCGAAACCATCAGGTCAGCCTGGCGTGCCTCCGGACTTATCCCATTTAACAGAAATCACGTTTTAAGTGATCCTATCTTGCAGGCAAAGATGGTTTCAAAGATTCCTTTCGCAACCAGATGCCCTGATTTTTGACCCTCAACAGAGAGAGTTGTTAGAATACCCAAGCCTAATCATATCAAGCTAAGTAGTCAGCAAATTGAAGAAACGCTAGCTACTAAGATCCTTAAAAATCTTTTAACTCAGTGTATTAAAGAAGCGCGCATTATCAATGACGCTAGGATTATTGCAGAGAAAGAGGTTGATAAAGTATGCCAACTAGCAAATCTGGTCCAGGTGGCTAGATGACAGCTATGTGGTAGACTTTTACTGAGTTCCAAGCACTTGGGTATACTATATCACACGCGTATGGAACTCGATAAGAAAAAGGTTAAAGCAGCAGCAAAGCATAAGGAGACCAAAGCTCTAGTTTGGACAAAGGCACAATCTAAGACCAACAAAAGAAAGGTGATATACCTGGATGATGCCGAGGAGGTTAACATATCTAGTTCTAATAACGGGGAGTCTAAGAGCAGTAGTAATGAAGAAATGGTTAATTCTCAACTATATCAAGTGACTCATAAGGTAAGTCTTCTATTTAGTTATTTTTTACTTTTAGTAAAACTAATGACTTACCTCCAACAGAGCTCCAATCCACATACTACTACTTACCAGTTGAGGCCCTGAACCAGCTCTACCTGTCCCAAGAAGTAGAATGCTTTTACAATTTTTTCTCTCTTCAAAAACCTTAACCTTATAAGTCAATTATGAATTCTCACTTGCAGTATATAGTTACTCATAGATATAGCTATACTCCTTCAATAGAGATGATATTAAAGGAGGTTGTTGCTATGAGTACTGGCTATTTGTATATAAATTTGTAGCTCATATAATATAATACTTTCTGAGTTATAATGATTTTTCTCTCAAGTAGTCATATTTCATATGATGTCACATAACTAGTGATTGTTCCATTACTAGGTCAAATACATTATATTAAATTCTTGAATATACTAGTATACTAATAAATATTATATAAAGATTATGATTATGCTACTACTAGCTAAGTAAACTGAAAATTTAAAACTGGCAGCAGAAAGGATGTACAGAGATCGAAGTAATACAAGTAGTACTAATATCAAGAGTACAAATTGGGGCTGGACAGAATTCATTCTGTGAGTAGCTGTAACGAACCCTCCACGAATGGTTAGTTCTTGGCGATGGGGAACGATACTTCTCTTCTCTCACTTCTTCTTCCTTCATCTTACGATAGCACTAGGCCTCTGCCTATGTTACCAATAGTACAAGACCTTTGTCTTCTATTGAGGACGCCTATCGTAAGCTTTCTCTAACTCTTCTTTGAGAAGAACTTTCCTTGGCATAATGATAATATTGCAATAAAGATAAAGATCGTAAAGGTGTTTTATATTCATTAAAGTAATAAGTAGGGAAAGTACTTAGAACAAAGCATGAAGAACCTATCCTCCTCGACCGCATCGGCCTCCTTATATAGTATTCTTCCCACCCATAGTCATGTGACCCAAAGTGGTCACATGTGCAAAACCAAATCATAACAAACTAGTCACGTGACTAAAGTAGTCACATGCTCAAAACCCATGACCTCATAGCGAGGTCATGTGCAAAAACTCATAAACCAATCATAACGCAATAAATAAGTCATATGACTGGACTGAGTCATATGCGTGAAACCCATGACCTCATAACGAGGTCATGTGTGAAATATAAACCATATGTGCAAGGCGTACTCGCAAGGCACACTCGCAAGGTATACTTACCAGGCACACGTCCCATGACTCATATTTGAGCCATGTGCACAAGTGTCACAAATCCCACACATAACAAATCATATGACTCGAATGAGTCATATGTGTGAAATAATAACATACCTGTGACTCATAATCATGTATCACGTGAAAACTTTTTTCATGCCAAGCCATATTCGTGACAGCTGCCTTGAAAAAAAAAAAACATAAACTGTCTGGTACCTTTACACCAATGCCTACCATCATCTTTATAGGATATAGGTTTTTCTGGTACCGTCTCAGCACAATGGCCAAAGTAAAGAGGACAAGAGAGAGTAGTAGAAACAACCACTTAGTGTGAGAAGGGTGATCGGAGTAGGCATATAGGTGTGGGATGACAGGCAGTTTCTAGGATTATACTGGCGTACTATACGTGAAGAATTCATTATAGAATGTTATTAGACAGATCTGGGCCGCATGGACGAGTTGGGCCAATAAGGTCACATTCAAGAGATAATAATCCGTGAATAATAGAGTGAAGGGTGTCAGACAAAATAGGAGCATAGAGTAAAATTGCCATCAGTGTTGGGATAAAGGGAGCTAGCAACATGCGAGTAAAATAGTGGAAGTGAAGAGAGTAGGGTGGGAACATGTCAGGTGGAACGAATGAAATGAGTTAATGTCCAGACAGTTAGGATGCTTAGAACGAAGAAAATTGATGGGTTATGTCAGGACACAGACATTCTTCATCCTGCGAGAGGGTTTTTTTTGCTGATGTTAGTCAACTTAAGAACTTGGCCAGAAGTCTAATAATTCCAAAGAACAGATAATTACTATTAGAAACTATACAAATCCCAATTGGCGAAATAGTAATTCCCAAAGAGGATATGATGGTTTTTAGGATCTCCTAGTATTCGACTTTAGGAGAATACCCAATGTTACAAGAAATAGTTAGAAGTTAGAAAGATACATAATTTGTATCAGAAATAGTTATAGTCCGCAAACACTCTAACATGGAATATAAATATCAAAGTTTCTCCTGAGCTTTTAGATATCATCAAGCAACATAGAAGAGACCTTAACAATATAATATTGTTTTTACGATTCAATTCTACCTTATCATACTCTTAGTAGTCATAAACAAAATGAGTAACCCTTTGAGCCTTCTTAGACAAATGTCCATCTACAAAACAAATCTCAATTGGCCTAGATGATTCTGAGTCTATTCAGATCATCTCCATCTAACAATACCTAGCAAGGCTAAGGTGGACCCAGCACTCTATGTTAGTGAAATCATACATCCTCAACTCATCCACTTTTGGCACCATTGTTGTGAAAATTGTTGATCGGTTACAGTTATTGAGGACAGCATACCCGATCATAATGATTTTGCTGACCACTACAGAAACCTTAATGAGAGGAAAACCACCCAGTGGCCAGCACAATCACTAGACCTCAATTTAATTGAGGTGGTATGGTTGGATATGGAGAATGAGCTGGGAGAAACTTGGAGCTGGATAGGAGATAAAACTACATTGAAAAGAGCTTTGGATATTGTTTAGCCATCAATTCCAAATGAACAGCTCAAAAGCCTCATTAGAATATGCCACAGTGTCTTCAAGCAGTCATTGATGTCAAAGGTGGACCTACTAGATATTGATTCCTGTATTTTGGTTTTTATATAAACCTTTTTTTCTTTTTTTCCTATTTTCTTTTTTTTTCCTTTGCCCAGCATATCCATAATATATCACTTGTGCCATAACCCATTTTGGAAGAGACCTGACTTTTTGCCAACACCAAAAGTCATTCACTAGTTATCACTCGAATTTCCAAACCTGGTTTAGTCTTCATACAAATGCCGCATCTTATTTGGGAGAGACCCGACTTTTGTCAACCCCCTACGGTAGTACTTCTTCTACTTCGCAGATGGGAATCTCATCCCTGATATAAAATAGCTATCAGAAAACTTTTTTTTTCTTTTTCTTTTTCTTCTTTGTTTCTTTCCCTCGCCCCTTCGCTCATAACTTTTGACTTGACGGGGTCACGATATAGTACATTAATCCCGATCCCGGCAATTCGTCGGTATTGTAAATTAACCGGTTTATGAGTCGGATCGGCGGGAGATGTTGTACGGTATACTCGTAAGGTGCAGTCCCGACCGCAAAAGTGGAGGAGGAATAACTCCGCGGGACATCTCTCGTGGTGAAAGAAAGAAAGAAAGAAAAAGTGAAAAAAAGACAACCCGAGTCTTTGATAATGGGATAAGATCTTTAGATTACACCGTGGATAGCTGAGGGGCAATACCGGCATCATGATTCATCGGCTTAGATAAGAATGGCTTTTCTTTCTCTCCCTCTCTCTTTCTCCCGGATCGCGTTAAACGAGTTTTGCTCAATATCACAAAAAGTGTGGAGTGATTCACGTGATAATTGGCTCAAATTGGTTGTGAGTGATTGGCGGTGAAGGGTGTGTTTGTGTGTGTGTGCGTGGTGTTTTGGGCTTGGGGACGCGTACGCATGGTACTGCACTTGCGGGAGTGTGTGGGCGGTGGATAGGGAAAGGGAGGGAGATGTTTTGTGAGATGGTCTGAGGAGTGGGAGTGGGATTAGGGATGGATGGTTAGCACGGACAATCTTCCGCTGATCGTTGGTCTCATACTTCTATCGACTTTTTATTAAGTTCTTACTACTTGGCTTGGCCATAGATGCCGGTAGGCAAATAAAGATATGAGCAGAGACGGACCTTCCCCAGAAATTGGTGGGTATATATTATATCAGACAAACAGACGAGCAAGGCAGACATAGTAGTAGTAGCAGTCAGTAGTAGCTTAGCGAAACCAGGGAAACAGACCACGACGACAACATCAAACTCCAGCATGAAAAAAAAAAGAAAAGACTTGAACCCGTATCGTGACATATTACCCCCCAACGGCCCCTCCCCCACAGCTTACAAGCACACAACTAATTCCTAACCCTCTTAACAACCTGGCACTCCAAATCCCCCTCCTCCCCCTCCTCCCTGTCATCCCCCCTATCCTTATCCCCACCCCTCTCCCTCCCATTCCCATTCTTCAGCTGCCCCCGCACCCCATTTCCCGCCACCATCGAACTCCTCTTCCTCCCACTCCCGTTCCCACTCCCATTCGTCACCATCTTCCTCCCGTCACGCTCGCCCTCGGCGATCAATGTAACCTCGTACTCCTCGCCCGGATTACTCAGATTGTGAAACGAAGCGTGGTGACCACAGCCGTCGCATGCGAAGCTGCTCGCAGCTTGTAGCGGGTTTAGCATGAAGCGAAGGCAGGGACAGGAGGTGCTTAGGACACCGAGCTGGTGAATGTTAGCAGGGAAGGCTGGAGGAGGGAAGGGTGCCGGCGGGGGGGACCCTACGGGCGGGGGGGGAAAGGGTACTTTGTGGACACATTTGCCGCGAGGCACTTGGTAGTTCATTACCGACCAGATGTTTGTTGCGGGCTTCGCGGGGGGTGTGTGGTTTAGGGACATTTTGTTTATTTCGCGAGCTGAGCTTCTTGCTGCCTGGAAAGTGTGGCGTTGGTCGGGGTGGTCGTTTTGTGCTCTTGGTTGTTGTTGCGACAGTTGTTGGGAGGAAGGCGGAGGAGGCGTGGATAAACGTGAGGTTCTGCACGCACGGACGGATGGATGAGATGGATCATGTTGTGTGTTTTTGCCAAGAATTTTAGATTGAACCTTGATCATCACGTGTCACTCGATTAGTACCTAGTAGTACTTTCTAGACTTTAGAGAAGGTGGGGAGGAGGGAGGGGGCACCTTGTGGTTTAAGTTTAGGTGTTGTTGGAGAGCATATTGACTAGGTCTGAGGATTTTCGGAAGGCAGGTGTAGCTTGCTGGGAATTAAGAAGGAGTGACACTTGATAAACTTGGGGATTGTTTCAAGGTGCTATGATACCATGACCTTCATAATATTATTATTATGATATCATACTTAGTAGAAAGAAATCTAATAATCCCCACTAGACTCCCCTTTCCACGCTAAGCTCCACACCCCCTTCCCAGCATTAAACGGCACAACAATCTTATCCTTCTCTCCAATCTGACCAACAACAACCTCATCCCCATCCCTCCTCAGTAGAATCCCCACCTCGGCACCGAGCTCCCTCTCCAACTCCTTCTCCCGCACTTTATAAAACCTCCTCCCAAAGTCGCACACGAACCCCCTCAACATATCTAACTTCCCCACCTTATCGAATGCCTCAGCGACAAACTGCACAGCGTACGGCTGCGTAAACACCCCAGCGGCAGTCCTCCCGTTCTTCGACCCAATCTTCATTTCCCGCGGGTGCGGCGCCGAGTCCGTTCCCAGAAAAAACTTTGCATCCCCGGACGTGGCCGCCTCGACGAGTGCAGCGCGATCAGATGGGAGCTTGGCAACGGGCTTGCAGAAGCAGTGCGGGTTGTCCGCCCACTGGTCTATCGTGAGGAATAAATGATGCGCGGTGATGGTTGCCGCGACAGTATCGCCACACTTCCGGACCGCCTCTACTGCCGCTGCGGTGGTGCAGTGCTCCAACACGATCCTTAATTTCGGGAAGCGGGCGTGTAGGTCTAGCAATGTTGGTAGGAAGGTCTCCTCGGCATTTAGGATCGTCGTGGTCTCGCTGGATGGTGACTCCCCGTGCAGGTTTAGTACCAGGTCGTGCTTTTCCATCGCCGCGAAGACAGGGTAGTACTCCTCGTACGAGACCACGCCTGCTTCGGAATTTGTCGTCAGGCCCTTCGGGTAGGACTTTACTCCTATTATCCTTTTTGTGGAAGCTGCGTGTTCGATTACTGCCGGGTTTATCGCCGGGCAGAGATATAAGGTCATTAGGAAGGTCACGGAGGGTTCAAGGTCTGCGAGGCCGGAGTGGTAGGAGAGGGCTTGGGGTACAGTTGTAATCGGAGGGACGAGGTTTGGCTACGGAGAGTTAGTTCTGGGTTTTGGGAGGACGAGGGGGAAAGAAGAGGAGGGATACCATGACATAAACGAGTGATACTCCGCCCTTTTTGATCGTGGGAACGACGACACGCATCATATCTCCTTCGCGGAGGTGAGTGTGGAAGTCTGCTGCTGGAGGGAGTTCAATTGTGCCCATTTTCTTCCCTTCTCTCTTAACAAAGATCCCGTAAATATGGTTAATGCGTAATCGGTGGTGGTTGGAAATGATTGCGATAGAGGGGTTCCAAGGTGGGGGAGGGGACCCCAAAATTTAAGCATATCGGGCCGACCCTGTTTATCAGAAGTGGCTTGGCAGATAATTGCAGGGTAACCGACCAACCAACGAACGCAGTGACCCAGCGTTACAATCCTCGACAATCGCAGACAACGAACCAAGAGGAAAACCTTCTCCCCTCCACCCGCATAAAATAACTGTTGATTGATCTACATCTATCGACTTCGACCCTTGGAATTCCATCTCTAGTCGGCAATTCCTTCCTCCCTTGAGCGAAGCGTCTGAAAGCTCCCTGCTGTAGCTAATTCCCCCGGGGACCCAAATCCCAAATAACGGGGTAGGGGGCTGAACGAGCTGACGAAAAAAGATGGCCCTAGACTCACTGCTCAACCAACCCGTTGTGATAGACAATGGATCGGGTACTATCAAAG
Source organism: Tuber melanosporum (assembly GCF_000151645.1). NCBI lineage: Eukaryota > Fungi > Ascomycota > Pezizomycetes > Pezizales > Tuberaceae > Tuber > Tuber melanosporum. Next base: position 234,506 of record NW_003299141.1, on the reverse strand, counting down.
CTGGCTTCGCCGGTGAGGACTTGCCGAAATGCTTCTTCTCGTCGTTCGTCGGTCGGCCAAAACACACGCGTGTGCTCGCCGGTGCGTTGGAAGGGGATGTGTTCATTGGATCGAGGGCACAGGAGCTGCGAGGGCTGCTCAAGATAAAGTACCCGCTTGAGCATGGGATCGTTACGGATTGGGATGATATGGAGAGGATATGGCAGTATGTTTATAGCGAGGAGTTGAAGACTTTATCCGAGGAGGTGAGTTTGGGGTAGGATATATGGCTGTCGGGTGGTATAGGAGAGGTTATAGAAGGGAGCTAATTGTGGGATCGGGGCTGGGGGAGGAATAGCATCCGGTTTTGCTGACTGAAGCACCTTTAAATCCTCGGACAAATAGAGATACCGCTGCACAGATATTTTTCGAGACGTTTAATGTGCCTGCCTTGTTCACTTCTATACAAGCTGTTTTGTCACTGTATGGAACCTTAGCTCTTTTATTAGCTTTACAAGCTCCATTGGCGGTGTTCCTAGCTAATTGTGGATCGTTAGGTACGCTTCCGGCCGAACAACGGGTATCGTTCTCGATTCCGGAGATGGTGTTTCCCATGCCGTTCCTGTATACGAGGGTTTCGCGATGCCCTCTGCTATCCGCCGAATCGACGTTGCCGGCCGTGACGTGACGGAGAACCTCCAAGTCCTGTTGCGAAAAGCCGGAGCCATATTCCACACTTCTGCTGAGAAGGAAGTTGTCCGGTCGATGAAGGAGAAGGCATGCTACATCGCACTGGATCCAAAGAAGGAGGAGAAGGAGTGGGCTGGTGGTGGGTCCGCGAGAATCGAGGAATACAGACTCCCGGACGGACACATCCTCAAGGTGAGACTCCCGATTCACCGCCTTTTTCATTCATGCCAGCGCATGGGCAAGGATAGTCTGGTGCACGAGAACATCGCTGAATTGCGTGCGTCCCTGCCAGCTCGGTTCAGAAAGATTTAGGGCTCCGGAGATTTTATTCGACCCTGAAATCATCGGTCTCGAGTACCCGGGCATCCATCAGATTGTGGTTGATGCGATTAATAGGACTGACATGGACTTGAGAAAGTCGTTATTTGGGAATATTGTCCTGTCCGGTGGCTCGACGTTAACGAAAGGTAAGGTGCGCAACCCACCCAGACCAGGGTTTCACGGGGAAAAAAATCCCTGCACTTCCGGTTCGACCGGAGCTCAACTACTGCGCAGTAGTTGTGTTTTATATATATAATTATTCCCGCCTCTCCGCCAAAGTTTAACGGCTGACGGATGAACTCATGGTGTGTTCGAACGATAGGATTCGGTGATCGACTGCTTTCTGAAGTTCGGAGACTAGCGGTTAAGGACATGAAAATCAAGATCTTTGCGCCTCCTGAGCGGAAATATAGCACGTGGATTGGAGGTTCAATTCTGGCTGGTTTGAGTACTTTTAGAAAGGTTAGTGCTTTCATTGTTTGAAAATTCCATCACACCACATACCACACACATACACTCTTTATTATGATCTTATTATGATCGATTTACTCCTACGCTTTCTCTTTCTTCATGCATATACCGACGCTACCACATCACGCCTTTTCACCGGTCGTTGATCTCATGGTCGCCGGTTACCGTCCTGCGTTGTTACGTTTCGTATCACTGCCCCGCATATCTGTTACGAGAGGAAAATTTCCCGCCTTCCCCCTACCTTTGCTGCCCGCCCGCTTTCCTTCCATATTGGAACCCTTACCCCTCTTATCCTCTCCACACACCCGCACACTTCCATCCCAATACCGCACAACCCACATGGTGAAAAATATGCGTCACCACTAATTATACCATGATGCTGATACGGTTATTTCGCAGATGTGGGTCAGCATCGATGACTGGCACGAGAATCCGGAAATAATCCATACGAAGTTTACTTAGACCTTTTTTATTTCTTATCATCCTCTTCCCTTCTCTTAGTTGGCGGTTATTGTTGTTCGATAGCAAGCGAAAGCCAGATCCACCATTGTTTACACGAGCACCGGTAGTTAGCCTCCCCCAGTACCCCACCATAGCAACGTAGACAAGGAGAAATATATACCCGGAAACAACTTCTCCCTTCTCCTCTTCCCTCCCTTCCCTCTCTCCCCCAGGACCAATAAATTTTAAAGAGAAACCCACCACACCGTGTAAGGGCTGTTGTTGTCGCATTGCATTGCATTATTCATACCACATTACGTTATATTTTGCCCAAAACTCCCGGACAGGGTACCGTACCGGTAGCCCCATAATGGCATACCGGTACCGCATCATTTCACAAGCGGGCAAGTGAGATCTTGTGCTGCATGTACCAGTACTCGAGTACAAGCAGCCCACAAGTACAAGTAGCGTAGCGGAAAGAAAGAAGGGCAACTATGAGTTTATTATTATTATTACCATTCATTTATGCACCTAGCTAAATGGCTATGGCACATCTCTCTCTACACAATCCTTTCAACCAAACTGCCTTCCTCCCCCATTCCTCTGCCCCACTGCTCTCGTACGAGTAGAGTAACATTTTCTCACTGCCTCTCTTTGCCCGCTCCACGGGCCACTTCCTATACTTACCGTATTCTAATTTCGAGTTCCCCCCCCCCTCCTCAGTGTCACCTGGCTACACGTGCCCTATCCTCCTGGGACACACACACGATCTTTCACCAGCTTAGGAAAAGCCGGCCAAAACTTTATCGAAGCATCCTTCCGCCCCTCCTCCCACCCCGTTGACTCCCTCCATAAGGGTTTTGGAAAATCGATACAGTAGTTTAACCTTTACCTTTTTACCGGTACGTACGAGTACAGTGCCGGTAGTATACTCGAGTACAGTACCGTACGATCTAGTCTATTGTTGGATGAAAATGCGGGGTACTTTACGGCACGCCTGCCGAGGGTTTCGCTACGGGTTGCCTTGTGATGGTGGGAGGGTGGAAAGCCTCTTGAAGGCGCTGCACAGTAATAATCATACTACCGGCACTATGGGTATTGCAGGAGACGGGAGTGTAACAGCGGGTATGAAGGGTAAGTCTGTAGACTAGAACTTTCCCCTGATTGGCTCCAGGTCCCCCCATCCCCCCTTCGACCGCTCAGGGAACGGCCCCACCGTTATCTCCCGATCCCTTCGGTTCCTATTTTGCCAACTCCTAGTTTCCGATCTCTGCGAACACACTCGAGGACTGCAGGTCCAGGGCAAAATCTTCCGGGTCTCACAATGTGAATAGCGGCACCTGGTAGGATACCGTACCGTATTGTATGATATGATACTTGTTAATGTGCTGTACTGTAATTACACTATCAGAGCAAGGAAAGGCAAAACATAGGAATAAAAAAACAAAGTGTAATGAGAATGGAGGAGAGAAACTCGTGGCAGTAAAGTACAGTATGGTGGCAGATAGGTCCCTTATCCCTTCCTTACTAACAAACCACCCCCTTCCTTATCCTTCAAGGACGAAGGACCGGATAGAATGGATAAGGGTGTCAAGGAAATAAAACTTGGGTAAGGCAAAAAAATAAAAATCCCGTATCTCCAAATGTCCAGTTCAGATCCTAATATCCCTTGTTTTTTTCTTTTCGGTTTTCCTTAAGATACCAATCGACAAACGGAAACATATTAACCACAACTACACAAGGGGGGAAAGAAAGGAAAGAAGTATGCGGGAAAAAAAAGTTATAAACGCCGTGCACAAGTCATGCACCAGACTCCAAGCAAATCCCCATTAGATAAAGAAAGAAAACAAGAAAACAAAACTAAAAGAAAGCCCACCAACATGAACTTTTTTCTTTCTTCGATTATTAAAACCCTCCTCTTCAACTCTAGCAGTTTCAAATCTAAGAGGAAGATCTAACCCTAGCAATGCTCCCCCAAACCCTATCTGCGCCACTCCTCAAGCTGTGCGAGGAAAACCTGGGCGACGAGCTGGGGGAGCTGGTGCTAGATCTCGGGGTAGAATCCGGGGACCCAGCGGGGCTAACGCTATAGTGTGACCTGGTAGCAATGGCCTCTGAGGGGACGATGTTGCCAGCGCCGCCGCGGCCAATGGAGTACACGGGCGCGTGGTGCTCGTGGAAGAGACGGTCTCGTTCGAGTTCCTCGTCGAAGGAGAACATTGCTCGCTCGGACTTGGGCTTGATGTTTCCGGCGCCGCCGCGGCCGCCAAAGAAGACGCGGGGGTTTGAAGGGGTGGTAGCGGCTGGGAGGGCTGTCGCGACAGTTGCGGGGAGGGAGGTAGTGCTCGGGAGACGGCGGTAGTTGCCTGCGCCGCCGCGGCCGGCGTGGTAGTAGGAGCCGGCGTCGTGGACGGGGGTACCTTCGGTGAGTTGGAAGGGCATTGCAGTTATTTGGTGGAGGAGGTGGTGGTGGTAGTAGTAGTTGTAGAGGGAGAAGGCAGAAGCTTTGTTTAAACGCTACTAGTTGAGCAGTAAGGTAGGAAGTATCGATCGCTTTATAAGATGGGTAGTAACAGTAGAAGCAGAACAGCAGCGAGGCAGTAGCAAATTGTACCGGTGGTGGTGGATGGTAGTAGGTAGTGGTAGGTGGGCAAGGTTAAATATATAAACTGCGGAATAGTAGTCTGAAGGTCTGAGTCAATGGCTTTAAAATAAAAAGCTATCCAGAGTGGATACTAAAGAGGCCTTTATATTCCAGGTGAGGCCTGCCCTGACGATCCCGCTAACAGCAAATGGGGGCAAATTGTGCCTCCAAAACTCTTTAGTATGTCGCCAGGCGGTGGCTCACCACCACATCATCCATTCCTCACCAGCCTCGCCCTTGCGGCATAGACTAGCTAGTTGAAGGGGTAACGATCTTGTGACAGGGGGGGTGAATGGTTGGTGGTGGGGAGGGATGGCTCAAGCTTGAGCCGACCGGCAATGGAGCTAATTCTCGCACGAACAATACTAGTTACCCCATACGGTGCAAGCATTTTTTGAGGGGTGGGAGGCTCCGGGCGTACCAAGCGCAGCAGGTGCGTGCGGTACTGCACAAGTTTGGAGAGAGGGAAAGGGTTTTTTTTTTTCCCTTTTTTTTTTCCCTTTTCCTTTAGGATCTACCGTACTCGAGTACCGGTGGGTCGATGTGGTCGAGCAAGCTGCCAAAGTCCACGGGAACAAGCCAGCCCATCAATAAACTATCCCAGATCCAATGCAGAAGAAATTGGATTGGCTGAAGGGACAAAAGAAATCCGAGGCAGGCAAAAAAAGGCAGGGTGTGTACTCGAGTACCGTATGCGTTACTCGTCGAAAGGAAGCATAAACTTTTTTTTTTTTCTCAGCGCCGACAGCCCATACACAAGCGCCAGCCCATGCTGGAAGTGTGGTAGACTACCCGCTTGTTCGGCGTTTTCGCTTGGAGATGCAGATAGGGTTCAGCTACAGCTAACTTTAGTAGAAACCAACTTAGCTGTGGAGGCATAAAGACGTAACGTCCTATGTATGGCAAGGAGTTTTTCCATCGAACATCGTGAAAATGACGAATTTCCTCCCCCCTGAATTTATTGCTTCCCACCCCTTCCCCTCGCCTACCGTATGATGGAAAGAAAGAAAAGAAAGGAAAAAAAACTGAGAGCTCTTGTAATATTTGAGGTCAGATGGTTGGGTACCTTGATTGGAAGCACAAATTAGCGTACCCAGTGTAATAGCTAATGTGAACAACAGACCGCCGTTTCGCTCCATTCGCACTAAGAGTCTCTTTGTACGAGTATTTTCCCACCAGTACTCACCTTCCCTATCCTTTTCCCACCTGGTGGGTCCTGGAGAGATTTTCTCTCGTAATTGACAACCCGGAATTGGAAAGGAACAAGTTTCGCCTCGTCATTTTAGTGACTGTAAGGAGGGATGGCGAATTTTGGCGGGGGCGGGAGGGGAAGCCTTTTCCTCTACACCATCATCGCAAGCAATCGAGAAGAGGCATTAGTCTACTAACTTGGAAGAAAAACACGCTCTCGCGATGAACGAATGATCAGACGGATGGCATTGCAGTGGCTCAATGTGGCGGCGGGGTGATGGTGCGCTGAGGAGCACTTGAGAAAGATTTTTCTATCAAAGTTGTCAGATCCACAACGTCATCCCAGACAAACAAGCGAGAAAAATAGAAGTAATTACCAATAAAAATAAAAAAAACAAATACGGTACGGGGGGAGCTTGCGCTAGGATTGGCTCCCGAAACTGCCAGGCTCCCGCAGGAAGTTAGCGAACAGTTAATTCAGGTTGACTGACCAAATAATCAGGGATTATTTCGCGGGTGAACCCAAATTAACTGTTCGCTCACCTCCTAGGATTAGTTGTGAGTAACTTAAAGTACGGTACTTGTACCCTCACCTGGCACCTGTACCAGTGGATCCCAAGGTTGCTCAAGAACTAACAGCGTGCAAGCTCCCTATTGGGAGAGAAGGAAAATTTCTTGCAGCATGGCACTATTGGTTGTCTGTGTCCTCTTGGTATGATATGCTGAGAATCTCTCATCCCTCCCAAAACCTTCTCATTCTTCCTCCCAGCTGCCCTGGTATGATACCTTAGACTACCGGTGCTCCCCCGCCCCGATCCAGCTCCCGAGCAGCGTTTGCCATTCGTGGCTACCAGAGGTGCGGGCAGAGAGCTGAGAGACCTCCCACCCTCAAGCTTGAGTCACGGTAGACTACTCGAGTAGGCTAGCTGCAGGAGGAGGCCTCCTCCACTATTTCATGATTCTATGAATAAGGTACTCGAGTAGGAGGGCACAAATCGACCCACGAGGCAACGCGCATCGCACACAGTTGCCCCAAGCTGCAAGGTACCGCCAAGCTTTCATTCCTGGGATCGATGGCGAAATTTTTTTTCCTTCCAAAATATTTTCTAAAATGTGGGGAAAAAAAAATTTCTTGAAAAAGAAAAAAGGAAATGATGCTAGTCAGGTGCCTAAAACGGTAGGGACCTGCCGAGGTTCGGACTTCCGCGAAGGGATTTGTTGGTGTCGGCCTGAAATATTTCCATGGAGCTCTCTTCCAAGACGGCTTCTCTTTCAGCTTTTTTCACGCTCCCTTTGTTCAAGTTTGTTGAAGAGGTGAGTGAGATCTGTGATCTCCGTTTCAACCTGCTGGGAAGTGGGAGATCAGTTGATGCAATGGAGCCATACTTCAAGTATGATATCGTACTGGTAGCTGTTTCTCTGCTTTCATCAAGGAGCCGAGAAAAATTTCATTCCAAGCGGACACCGTTGCCGTCTGCTTATGATCCGGGAGCTGGCAAGGGATAACCAGGGAAACCAACTGGAAACAAAAAAGCGATACGAACAAGCAATCCGGGCAGGGCTTATCATGCGAAAGAAGCGGGCAATGTATTTTTGTGCGTTTCATTTCTTTTTTGTCACCGACAACCACAAGAGAGGCTCTTGTAGCCTTCTGGTATTTCATTGAACATCGTCTTCCCATCGAACCCTGTAAAACCGTGCCCTAGGAAAGGGAAAGGGGAACACAAAAGAAGAAGAAAGAGGCGTATGGCCCGCAGAACCTTTCCAGATGGGAAAAAAAGAAAGAAAAGACTTCAAACAGTAACAAATACAAAGGTCATGTAATAAATCACTGGCGCAACAGCTTGCTACTCAAATAGTTCACCGAGCCGTTTTTCGTGTGGCCCTTCCTCTAGAGTATGGCGAAAAGCATCGTGAGATTCAGGGAGGTGTCAAGCTGGCTCTTGGCGGACAGAAAAGTTTTCACCAACGCAGCTCCTGCATCCTCATACGGTACACATCAGCACTTGTAACGAACATCGTGACATCGTGACCATATGACGTCTCATCTTTTCTCGTTCCCCTGGAACCAAATTACCGGAGGGGGCGTATGCTGCTTACCGATCATCAATAGTAGATACCTAAATATGGCTCTCTTCCTACTGTAGGCTCCTAGTACGAGTAGAAGGATCCAGGAAACCAGAGACCTGCGTAGAAGTTTTCCATCTCTATCAAAATTGGGTTTGACGGTACCGCCGGCCTTCCTCATCAAGTCGAATTTCGTTGGCGTAAATGGTGGGTACCGCATCTACCATTTTCACAACGGGGCTCTGGTTAGCAACACCGACTCGAGTACTCGTACAGAGCTATCCTAAAAGCGGCTGGAGAAATAGAATGAAGTCCGCTTAGAACCGAAGTCCGTGCCCTGAAACTGCCGACAAGGCGCCGAGCGGCCGACAGTCGTACTCTTTTTTCATCGTGCATTGGCAAGGTGGAGCTGGGGTGCATGGAGAAAAGAGCTCAAAAGTTGGGAAAAGGAAAAAGGAAAATAAAAGGGTACTACTCGGGTCAGGGCGTAAATGATGAGACGGACGGGGGTCGGAAAATGTATGGAGATACATACATTTTCCGACCCCCGTCCGTCTCATCATTTACGCCCTGACCCGAGTACTGGTAAAACATACGCGAAGTTGACCCTCCATCCACAACGGCTGATTCACCACGGGTCGTCTGTGAACGAACGCATCAAAAGAGGCTTTCCCTGTTGGGATGAAGTGTGATCGTCAGTCAAAATTCGGCACGAGCCCCATTGTACTCGAGTGGTCGTCAAGGGAAAATAGCAATGATGAAATCCATGCTGCATTAGACTGATCACTGGTGCGGCGCCGTCCACCTGCCGCCGTGTCGCCTGCGGTAGCCTGTGCCAGTGTTCCCCCGCAAAAGCAAGGGGCAGGAAGGGAGCTCCTCCACTGTCGGTGGCTCTCATACAAGCCTTGAGCGCACAACAAAGGGGAAGAGGAACTCGAAGAAAAAAACAATCGTGACTTTTCTGTTGTGGGCAACAAACTCACCTCTGTAGGACCCGGTACCGGACTCTCCCACCCCCCCAAATGGAACTGATGGAATTGCCGCATGGAAAAGTACGCTACATCGTCAAAGTATCGATTGTCAGCAAGATTCGGTCTAGATGAGTGGTTGACTTGTCAAGGCTCAGACTTACTCATTCACAGTCGCTCCACCAGACCTAATGTTTTTCAGGACTACGCGAACGGGTCAGTTCTTGCCCCCCAACAAATTTTCAAAGTGGTCCCCTTACTTTTCTCTTCCTCCTCCTTTTCCCTGGTGAAGATGTACAATGCCAAAGGGCAATCTCCAACCTTTCTAGCCACTGATATCATGCTATCCAAATCTTCAACAGTGAGCATCGGAAGCAGAGGCCCAAATATCTCCTCACTCAACAAGCTGTCTTCCGGGCTGGTGATTTTGACTAGAGTTGGTTCGATGAATAATCTCGATTCATCCTGCTCGCCACCGTACAAGATCGTTCCCTTGGTATTATTCAACAGTTCCGTGATGCGGTGAAAATGTCTTTTATTGACGATGCGTGCTAGATCTGGTGACTTGGATGCTCCCTCAGGGAAGAATTCCTTCAGGGCCTGGATGTATGCGCCGACAAATTCGGCCTCAAGAGAGGGGTGTATAATGACATAGTTGGGGCAAAGGCAAACTTGTCCCAAGTTGTGAACTTTCCCCCAGGCAATTCTTTTCGCAGCAAGCTTTGCATCTGCTGATTTGGTGATAATGCACGGATTCAGGCCTCCACTAAACACCGGGAAAGAGGTCGATTAGTCTGGGACCTCGGTCATGTCGGAGCTGCCATCAATTCGGTGACAACTTACAGTTCTAGAAGCACCGGGGTCAAGTGTTTTGCAGCAGCAGCAGCAATGATACGACCAACCGCGGCATTTCCTGTGTAGCAGATCTTATCAAACTTTTGGTTTAGAAGCTCGGTCGACTCGGGGATGCCACCGTTGACGACAGCATAGGCTTCGGGGTCAAGAGCGCTCTCTACGATTTGAGTGATGATGGCTGCCGAATTCGGAGCTTGCTCTGATGGTTTAATAACGGCAGTGTTTCCAGCAGCAATCGCACCTATGAGGGGAACCAAAACCAACTGAGCTGGGTAGTTGAAGGCTCTATACCGGAGAGTTGAGAGCGTCAGCCTAATATAAAGCATGGAAAGGGGAATATATTTGTCAAGAATATATATATATCTGGCCTAGGAGGTGAAAAAGCAATAAAAACCAACTGTAACAGAAACCAAGATGCAGCACGTGCAAGTACTAGTACATACCCGATAACCAAAACCGCTCCCATGGGCTCTTTCCGAATACGCGGGGACAAGACAAGCCTGTGCAGAAAGGGTAAATCCACCTTGTCATCTGCAGCCCATTTTCTGAGATTTTTGAGCACGTAGAGGATCTCGGCACCAATCCAATCTATTTCTACTGTCACGGCCTCAAAATAAGGCTTGCCGAGGTCAGCATTAAGGGATTGGATGAGCCGTTGTTCATTGTCTTTGACACCCCAGTAGAGTTTGCGTAGCTGCTCCTCACGATAGGCAAGAGGATGCGTCTTGAGCGATGTGAAAGTGTTTTGGACACGTGAAACTGCCGGGGCGATGGACTCCACCGGAGTCGAACTGAAGGGGATTAAAAGATCGGAAGCCATTTCAGACTTTAGATTGGGTTCGGAGTTTGCTTGCTGGCACAGCGGAGAGTTGGTGGTGGTCGTGTATGTATGATAGTTATATGGTGGTTTTCGGTTTGTGAGAGATCGCTAATGGTCAACGAAGCCTTAAGATTATCAGACGGAGAGTTGGAGGAAGTAGGAGGAATTGCATCAAGAGAAGGACGGAAGCAGGCCCTTTAATTCTAGCCTGATCAAAGGTATTGCGGAGCTGAATAAAAGGTTGATTTTGAGTTTGGAATGGTCTAATTTGTGCTCCCTCTGAATTGATATATCATAGTATCGTAGTGGTTGCTCGGGTCTGGAGGTCCTCCACCCGATTGCTGTCCGGGCCGAGGCAGCAGGGTCAAGGTTAATCACCATTATATCGGCGGGCCAGATGAAGAAGGTAACATGTACTGTACCTGCTTGTTTCCAGCAAGTTCCAATAATTTGTACCGTATCATAGATTTACCGTTGTCGATACTTGTACCATTCTGTATTTAAGTTAAGCAAGTTAATGTTGTGTCTCCATCGCTAAAGCTAGAGGATCTCGGGGCATTTGAGCTCAATCCTCCAAGGGAAGGTGACGTCTGATCCGCAGGGTGCTCAAAAGGTGCCGCGGGACATTGGTTTTTCCGATTGTCGGGGCCGACGGGTGTGTTTGTTCGCTAGACGCCACGAACTGTGCCACGTTCCAGTCTGCAGGGCAACGAGCCGACATTCTCCTTTTCATCCTGTAGTCTAACACCGTGTTTCTCCAGAGTCTGCATCTTATCCGTTGGAATACTATGTGCGATCGTTGAAAGAGTTAAGACGTTCTGACTTCTGAATGGATATATCATAGTAGTGGCAATTGCTCCCTGGAGCGACATGAAATGAAAGGAGATGATGGTGGCCTGGAGCTAAGGCTATTCTAAGGTTTCGTGCTGATACGATACTTACCGGTATTGAACATTCCAACCAATCCCCCGCGGCACAGAACATTGTTATCCTCAGCCTCAAAATGTGCAGATAAGGAACCCCCACAACAGATAAAAAAAGCTTAAGGTCACGGGGAACCTCCTGGGTCTTCCCATAGCTAAGCTACTGGAGCTAAGCTTGTCTTATCCTAGGCAGTTTTCTGTTCCTAGTGCTTGTGCTCGAGTAGCTTGAACGTAGATAGGGCTGCACTGTGCTCGAGTAGAGTACTATGATAGTACAGTGCTCGTACAGAACCCGTGGTGGGAAGCAGCCCACATTATCACTACTCCGCAGTCATATACTGCCCCTTACTAGTATGATATTACTCTACCGTAAGTGTAGAGGGGAATTCAGCCTAACTAGGGTATACCTTATACTGTACCATACCCTTCGAATACGTCTGTTTTGTGTGAAAAAAAAAAAAACTTACATGGAAACTAACCGGCGACTTGCGGCCAACTTAAGTACTGTACACAGTACAACCCGAGGCGGAGGCTTCCCGGGTAGTGGTACCCATGCACGGGAAAGCAAGGCCTCACACTCTTAACACTCTTAAGGACAACATTCCGACATATTTTTCTTACCTTCCACCTTTCAGGAACCAGGCGAAGAGAGCCCTGGTAAATTTATATGTTGCGACCACTCCTCATTCGTTCCGCCGGCCGCCATCCTACTCTACCGCGCTTGGGGGAGGTCACAGGTTTTTCCATTTGCTTTACTGTTTGCCCGAAGGCCCAACTGAGTCAACTCCGGTAGCAACCCTTCACAAAATGTCATTCGGTGCAAACTTTAAACAATCCCCGTCATCTCTATAAATTCTGCGCTTTTGGACGCCGTTAGCTTAGCTTCAATCCATGAGATTTAAGGTTGCTCCCCGGGGGCTAAGTTGATAACAGTCATTACCGCCGTAGGATGCAAAATCTTCTAGGAACAGGTCACAGAGTCGAGGAACCATATACCGGTATATATCCACCCGCCTATATCTACCCCTTCATTCAAGACTTCCGGTGAATATGATAAATGGAATAACACTCCTCTCCCACACAAACCCCAAGAAAAATGACACTAGTGACCGAGTCCTCATTGCACAAGTCGTGGACCGGTGCAGAGTCCTCCCCGGCGGATGAAGCACTCCGTCCACCATGTAGGTATTATAAATGACAGAATCCCAAGCCAGATAAAATTTCCACTCTCCCATTATCACCTTCACTAGCAAGATTCAACACGGCGCTCCTGGCTGAGCTTCTGTACACGTTCGTTGTTTTTCTCTATCCGATTTCCGCTAGTGCATAAGTATTCTTTTCTCACTTCATATTTGGGGGGTTTTTTTTTATAAAAAATAAAAAATACACCACATAATACCAGGATGCTCTACAGATCTGCTCTCCTTCCCACCCTTATGTCTACCGCCACCGCACTCCCACCAGCGTCCGATCCATCGAAGAATGTGACCCGCTCTAGCGGAATACTAGGAACAACGTCAAGGGTATTCACGGGGCGCGAAGACCTGCTGAGGCGCCCTCTAGTAAACGCGGGATCACTCATCCCTGCCATCGGAACGGTGGTGTCGGATCGCATGCGTGACCGTCAAAACTGTGCTGTGCGTCCCGATCTTGGATTCGGAGGGTTCTTTAACTCGTTGGATTCTTACCCGCTTTTGATTGGAGACGGGAAGGTCCTGAACGGGATATAAGGGCAGGAGTTGGTCACCAAGGAGTGCAAGGCTATGATTCCCGAGGGGCCAAAGAAATTGTATGTCCAGCTGCTGAGGGTTGGTTTCCCGTTTAGCTCGGAGAGTGGCTGACTTTGGTGGCGAGAAGTACGAAGAAGCCTGGCGAGAACGGTGTCTCGGCGTCGATGTGTATCAAATCTGCCCCCGAGCAAGACAGGAGCAGGTCCAGTAATAGCTTCGGGGCTCCCTGGAAACATGTCACCAATGGACTCAAATACGAGGTCTACATCACTCACCCGATCCGTGGTAACGTCGGTGACGTCGAGGCTTCTCGCGAGGATTGCGAGAAGATACTGAACCAGGTCCTCACCGAGTGCGCTTTTCTCGGTGCTGGAGGGTATGTTCTTGAGAAGAAGGATAACAAGGAGCACCTTTACTATGGGTTGTCTGTTTCGGAGTGTGATGGGGATCTTCTTATTGTTTGAAGGAGGGGGTGTTTTTACTTGAGCTGGATCTTAGTAGTTTTTTATTCTCAAAATTAGCGGGCATTGTGTTATTGATTCAGAGAGAAAATTATCTTTCGTTAGAACCTATTGAAATATATGATCTTTACCCTAAGAGTTTTTTATTCCTTTCCGGAAGTGCAGTTAGTTTGGTTAGGCGTTAGGATGCTATACTCGAGTACTGTAAGCTCATAAATTTTGACCCTCAAAGTTGCGATAGAACATTTGTACGAGTGACTCTTTATGAACTTTATCCACAGAAGTATGAGAGCCTATGCACGGACACTCAATTAGCTAAATCTAAAGCACTAAACCTCCGGGCTCCTTTAGAATTACGTACCAAAGATCACCGGACTCGCAGGATTGTTCCAAGAGAGGAAGAAAAGGCCTTGATTTAATCAAATCCTGAGGCTATGCTGTTTTCAAATATGATACTCTAACCGCGGAAATCTGGAGGTCAGACCACTAAACACCGGGGGTCAGCAAACCAGGATTCCGTGACCTGGCGGCGTAAGTGCTAGCTTGAGGAGACCGACAAACCTGAATACTATCACAGGTTGTTAGTGAGACACTGTTGAGAAACCGTATCACAACCACATGTACTACACTGTACTCTGTTAGTTTACGATAACATACTGGGGGAAGCTGGTTAGACACAGAAGTAAATCATTTTGAGTGTGAATCTTGCTCAAATTCTCACTACAGAATTTTCAACAAATCAAACGTCGGAATGCAACTCTGAAAAGGCAAATATAGCACATGGTACTGCGCTATTAGAAATATCTCCTACTCTTCTGAATTTCTTCTTCCTACTGTTGGACGTCGGTTGAGATTTCCAGATTCCCAATTTTTGGTGCTTTTTAACTGATCCCTTCCCCAGTATACTGTGAAGTTATGGTGTTTCCAATGCGGATCGCTTAAGTAAGGCATCAAAGACTTCCTCGACTCTTGGCATTGACTCAAGCCTGACATTGTGTGGAAACGCCAAATCAACCAACCTAGGGTTTTAACCCCCGTGCTGGACACCACCAACCGTCACGCCCACGACCAACCTTCCCTACCAAATATTATCACAACCGTCATCGGAACAAGTACACCACAGCCAACGACGACGACGATACCAATCCAACCGCTAACGCACGGCCAATTTTTAGCTCCAACGTATGTCCCCTTCGGTTCCCCTCCAAAAAAGACATCTTGGGAGGTTCTATTAGATTCCTGAAATTAACGTTCGGTTGAGCGAACCTAGGTAAAATAAACACAACACTCGACAATCATGGCTCACGAGACAGTTTGGTACTCTCGCCCTCGCTCCTACGGAAAGGGTAGCAGATCTTGGTATGTTTTTTCAACTCTACGTTTTTATAATTTGCGGAATCAAGGGCTGATTTTCTGGGGGGTAGCCGCGTATGCGCTCACAGGGCCGGTTTGATCCGTAAGTACGGACTCAACATCTGCAGACAGTGCTTTAGGGAAAAGTCCACCGATATCGGTTTCGTCAAGGTATGTTTCTCCCTGTGAAGTTTCGTGCTGGGCATGTAGGATTGGGGTTACTGATCTTCGTAATAGATGCGATAAATCATGTCGGTTCGGCGGCTGGGGGCGCGAGGGGGCCCCCGGGGGAGTTTATAAAATCTGGGAGCGGTGTTCTCTTTTTTCTCTTTTTCTCCCTAAGTTTCCGTACACAGAATGTTACCGAATCAATGAACGGGAATGTTTCAACGGGATTGGTGTTTTTGAGGGCTTTGGATTGGCAGATGTGAAGATCTCTAGAGTGCTCGAGGGCCGATATCAGTGATAATCTGGCATGCGACCATGGCGGTTCTCTCGAGTTACAAAGCCCAGAATTTCTGCTTGATGTTTTGGCACCGCGGACTTACAAGTATCGGCAACTACGGTGGCTAGACTATGTTCACCGACACCAGTAACTCGACCAGCCAAATTTGCGAAACCTCGCATTAGGCCTCCTAACAATATCAGTTGTCGTATGTCAAATAATACTGTATCGTAATGCTATGATAATATTGTGATTGAGAAATCACAAACCCTCAAATGGCATTTACAAACAAAGTTCCAAAGTCCAAACGCCCCACCGATACGCTCCACCCAAACTTAAAACTACGAAGGTATCATAACATTATCATGGCAAGCAAAAGAAAAAAGATTCTCACGTGATACCCTGGCGTTGCGAGAATTTACGCGTTCACTAGCACAACCCTAACCCTGTCAGGTACAAGAGACTTCCGAGTCAACTTTAGTCTACTGGCCCACTCAATCACCTATGACACTTTAGTTACTCACCTCCCTCGACTCCTTCTACTGCTCTCTGCGACAGCAAACAACACTTCTTTTAACTCCTCTTCGTTATCCCCTCGAGCTTGCCGAATGCCACCAGTAGTAAGCTTCTCTCTTCCCCACCAGCCCCACTATATGAGCTAACAACCCTAGACACCAGGTCCCTTCCGCTTCATCACTAAGCCTTCCCAAAAGCCTAAATCTCCGGATTCTACCACATCAGACCCCACATCAAGCTCTATAACCCTATACCTACCCTCACCACCACCCGCTTCCGCTTCCACCCCCACTCCCACGCCCAAACCAATAGCAACCCCAAAACCACAATTCGCCCCATCAAAACGCTTCTACATCCCGACACCCCGAACCCTCCCTGTGCCAACCCTCCCCCCATCGCGGCTGCCACCAGTAACCCAGCCCTCAAGAGCTCAAACACCAAATTCAGCATCCCCACCATTCCTATCCACAGCTCGCCGCTTTCACATCCCATCACCAGCTCTAGCCAGCACCCCAGCGCCCGCACGGGCACGCTTTAGCTATGCCCCTAGTGGTAGCGGTAGTACGCAACCGACCACACCAGCACCCCCACGCACAACCATTTTGTTTAAAAAATCCTACCACCGCGACTCAGTCGACGCCGATATCCACAGCGAAGAAGAGCCCACTAGCCCCCTCCAAAAGAAACGAAGACTCCACCCCGGTGAAGACATAGAAAATGCATCCTCACCACCACCCTCGCCGCACGAATCCGATACCGAGGAACCCCAGGCGGAGAAGCTACGGAATAGGTTCTTATTCACGTCTACGACTACAGCTGTTGCTGCACAAGGTCATACGATAGTCAGTTACCATCGCAGCATCCAGCCCCCTCCCGGAAGAGGAGAGGGGGGAGGGGGAAGAGGGGGGGAGGAAGCGATACCACTAGATTGGTCACCCGCTAAAACTCGTGCTGCAAAGCGCTGGACTGCCGGGGGTCTGGCGGCTGAAGTTGCCGGCTGGGTTCTTGAAAAGGGCTTCCTTGGCGTGCATGCTGGTGGGGGGGGTAGGGTGGTGGTTGCTGGAGTGAAAAGTGGTGATGGGGTATTTGTTGTCAAGGGAGAGAGCGAAGATGCGGGGAGTTTTCTACTCCCGATTGTTGCGGGTGGTGGCATAGGCAGGGGGTTGGCAGTTGGGAGTTTGGTGGTTTATGGGTCGCCGTGGTGGGAGGTTTTGGTTGATGGGGTGAAGTTTAGGTTTTTGGTCGCCTGGAGGGTGGAGGAGGGGGAGGGGGAGAAGGAAATGCGATGATGATTATGGTTATGATTTCGATGGGGTCGGCTAAGTAATGAATGTGCTTTTACGATAAGCGGGGATAAACAGACATCGGAGCATTATCAACATGGTATTCTCTAATTATTTCATGAACACTCGCGAGATATTGTAGTCCCATATCCTACAAACAGCAAAGCGCCAGAAACCCCTCCATCCCTTCGCGAAGCTAATCACCAATGCAAAAGTAATAAACGAAGAACTGAAAATATAGCTAGACGGACAGGTGGACAGAGAAAGAAAACCTAGGTAAAACTCCCCTTCATCAGCATCCCCAAAACACCCTGCCTCTCTTGACCCTGCTTTTTCCTTTCCTGCTTCCTCTTCAACTCGCGTTCGTTCTCAACCTTAGCCCTAACTTGTTCCCTCTGGTGAAAATTGATAGAGCTAGACGCCTTCCCGCCCCGCTTGATCCCCATGGCACCCTCCATAGATTTACCACTGCTAGCGGTAGCGGAGGAGGCGCCGGAATAAGACCCCTGAGAATCACCACTTGTAGAAGACATGTTTGTCGTGGCTCTGCGCAGCAGACTTGGAACTCGGAATTGGGTTTCGGTGGCTGACTGGAAAGCCATTTTCGCGCTCTCGCTCATGGCACTGTTGGATCTTGAGGCGGCGACACGGTCTATGACCACTGTCGCTGCTGTTCTGCGGCGTTTATGCATGAATGCTTCTGCTGGCTCGCCGTCGTCGGAATCTGAAAGTTCGACCATTCCGCTGTCGTTTTCTTCGATGAGGAAGGATAAGGTCTGTAAAAAAAGGGGGGGTATGTCAGTCATAAAGCATCACTCGATAGATTTTATGATTGGGTGAAAAGTTTTAACCAACCTCTCGGACATCTGCGATGGATGGCTTCTTGGGTCTGGTGGTTCTACGGGTATTAGAGATGATGGGTATCTTGCTACTCTCCCCAA
>NW_003299141.1:194590-216337 GCF_000151645.1 Tuber melanosporum | reverse complement strand
CTCTCCCGTGAATCGTGGCTTTGGCTTGGATTCCAGCTTTGGCCGTCTTCGAGAAGCCCCAAATCGATAAATAGATCTTCCTCGCCCTTATCAAGAAAGTCCATTTCGTCATCGCGGTCTCTATCTTCGATTGCACTCAGGAAAGCTAGCTTCTTAGGATTCGTCGCAAGTTTCTCGATATTGCCATCAGCCATTAATGCCTTTCTAAGTTTTGCCATCTGCCGTCTCTTGGCTCTTCTCCGTGCTTCACCATCGTCATCATCCGAGTCGTCGAGGTCAAAATCGGCGCCCCGTTTTTTTCGGAACAGTCCTGTCTGAAGGTCTTTGAACAGTTTACTGACATCCTTCTCATCCTGGGCTTTGTTCTTTTCAGCCCAGAAGGCTGCGATATCATCCTGGTCGACAGTCTCCTTTCCTTCATCATCAATCATTTTCTCGACGTCGCTGTCGTGTCCGTCCCCCACTTCATCGTCACTAGCACCGCCAATACCCGCATATTCGTCCTCAGATTCCTCGGCCTGTTCATGCACCATCTCCTTCGCTCCACTTTTCGTTTTATCAAAGTTTTCGGCCGTTTTTTCCTTCTTTGCAGCCTTTCTCATGACATCAAAAGCGGTCTCTTTTTTCCCCATATCCTCTTCTAGCTTTCCCCCGCTGTCACTCTGTTTTCCGTTCTCATCCTCCTCCGCCATAGCCGTAAGATCCGCGCCTCTCTTCACGAGTCTCCTCCTCTTTCTCTTGGGGGGCTGTGAGTCGGGTATTTGCATTGTCGATGATGGTTCATCCTCATCAAATCTCGGAGGTGCTGGGCTCGATGACCTGAGAAATCCGTCATCTTGTGTAGGGTCAGGAAAACTCGACATTTGTGTAGACGGCTCGTAGTATAGGTCTAATGCTGGGAACGAGGGCTCCTCAATCGGTTCTGAATCTTTGTCACCCTTTTTCTCAACGAGCCCCAAGTCCAGTATGTCGTCCCCGAAATCCAGGGGGCCCTGTGAATTTGGAATCCCTTCCCCTGGATCCTGTCTTAATGCTTCTACCCTCTCCTTCACTTTCCCCGGGCTTGTAATGACTTCAGCGCTTGGAGGAAGCCCACTTAACCCATTAAAAAGCTGTGTCATTCCTACAGGAGGAGCCTGGGCAATTTTGTTACGGAAGATAGAGGGAATCTTAGACTCCGCAATCCTCTTCTCAGACTCAATCGTATCGTCTTCACTCTCCCCGTCTTCATCTTCTTCCACAATGCGCGATTTACTCTTCCGTATAGCCCTTCTCTTGAGGGTCTTGAAAGGTGCGAAATCGCCATTACTCTCGTCTGAGTCCTCACCCGCTTCTTCATCAACATAGGCAGCTGGCATCTCAGATAACCGAGGAGTCGGTGACATTAGGTCATTATCTTGAGGGCACAGTGAGGGGAACTCTGGGCTTCCTGGGCCATCCACAAGTCCGCTCTCATCCTCATCAGAGAAGTCGTTGGGCTTAACGGCCCCTTCATCCTCATCCTCATCCTCATCTTCCTCAGAACCAGATAGTATTTCCACGATATCTTCGTCTTCGAGCCAGTCAACATCTTCATTGTCTTCGTTGGGGTCCATGTCATCTATAGTGGCACCCTCTTTCTTGATACCATCTTTCTTTTCCTCCTTCTCTCTCCTCTTAATGGCCAAGGCTTCTTTGCGTGCCTTCTCCATATAATCAACAGCTTGCTGTTCGGTTTTGGCTTTCTCTTCAGCAGTTAGAATAATCACACCTTTCGCCCTTAATTGTTCAATTCGCTCTTCGCGTTCTTGCATCGCTTGCTGTCTACCTTTTTTCCGCAGTTCCGCTTCAAGCTCACGAACGGATAGCTTAGGTTTCCCATGAACCTCGACCGGTGGCTTCACCCGCCTCACTCGACGCAGCTGATCAACCATTTTCTTACGCTCGGAATTGGCAATTCTCTCTTCATCTCCTGGCATTACAATTTCAAGCTCCGAATCCGAATCAGAGGCATTCTCGGCAGACCTGTCCGGAAGAACAACTCTGACAGGCGGCAGAACTAGTCTGGCCCTTCCCGGCGATACGATCGCTTTCCCTTTCCCCTTGTCAAGCGCCAAGGATCTGACCTCAATAGCTTTGCCCTTCCCTATATTAAGTGCGAGTGTGGAGCTTGCTTCTTCCTCATCAAGCCCTTCCAAAGTAGCCCGAGCTTTCCCTTTCCCTTTGTCGAGCTTAGGAACCGTAGTAGAACCATCTGTACCCACCCGGCCGGATTCACACTGCACTAGCCCCTCACTAGTCGATGGGCTTTCATCATCAATATCCATAGCACCTGTTGCGACATCCGCAGACCTCCCGTCTACTTCCGGCAATGGGGAGGAGTTGGGACTGGACTGGTCTGCAGGCTCGGTTTCAGATCCGGTAACAATTGAACTGAAGCTAGGTATTACTATATTTGAAATAAATTGGAATGGTAATCCATACCTTGAGTTTGGGTCAACAGGCACTCTATCCTTTCTGCTTCCATCTTGTTTTTCAGCAGGAGTCCTAAAGTTAAACTTCTCGAAGAGACTCTGTTTGGTAATTGTTTTCTTTGTCCGTGCTTGATGCTCGAGATGCATATTTCTAGCCATCCTCTGAGACTCCCGATGCATCTCTTCCAATGCCTTCTTCCCGGACTTCCGCCTCGGAGGTTTTTGTGACAAAACCCCCAAATCATCATCGTCTTCTTCTTCTTCGTCCCCAGATCCACATCCCAACTGAGCGTCAAGTTGTTTCCTCTTCATCCTCTTTTCTTCCTCCAGTTTCTGTCTCTCCACCTCCGCTGCTTGCCGTTCCTTCCGCTTCTTCTCGACCAATTCCAAGAATTTGGCCTTCTTCTTCGGATTTGTTGCAAGAAAGTTATGGACACCACCCCCATCTTCTCCCTCGGTCTCACTGGCCGATACAGGAGTAGTGCTTTTTGACCGTGATGGGCCCTTTTGTTTGGGGGATTCTGTAGATCGTGCAGAAGTGGTCTTTGGGGATGCCTTTGGAGGTGCCTTTGGGGTTCGTTTCTGCCTTGGTGTAAGAATAGGGAGGTCGTCGTCGTCATCGTCGGTCTGCATGAGAGCCCTCGAAGAAGATGCTGACTCGTCTTCTTCATTACCCGATTCCTCATCCGAAATCGAGTCTCTTGAGGCCGTCTCCTTACTCGCCAATAAGCTCCGCTTCACACGCTCATATGCATTATCGTCGCCTGCTGTGTTATTTTCGGTGGTGGGGGTGGGATTGGTAGCCTTTGCGCCGGATGTACATGGCATCATTCGACTTGCAAGTTTGCCTTTTGGCTTGTAGTCCAATTCGATCTCACTATCTTCTTCATCTGCAGTGTCGCCATTCCCATCGCTCTCCTCATCAGTAGGTTCCATCGCTGCCAGCATTGCCTCAACTTTTGATTTAGGCGTAAGAACAGGCGAAACAGAACCATCCCGTAAAGGTGTGCCGGGGGGAGACATTGCTATAGGCGTAGCAGTAGGTGATCTTAGAGAAGACATGATGGGCCACTCCGGTTGAATATATATTTTGTGAAGGAGCGCAGCGCATTCGTTGCGGGGTTGGTGGAGGAGGGGAGTTTGATACCCGAATTGTCCAGTCAAGGACGAAACAGGACGCGACGAGAGACGCGTTGAACATCAATCGCGCCAAGATCGTTATTGGCGTTTTGGGGTGCACATGAGTAGGAAACCATTAACCGGAACAGACAGGGGTATCATATATTATTTGGTTGGCAAACCCGAAATAACTGTTCCATAACTTCTTTCCAGACCTTGTGCAATACAAGTATGATACTCGAGTATATCATACTCAAGTATGATAATAACTTACCTGTGCAGTATCATAGAGTGCTCGTACTCGTACAGCAATTGTGGCTCGAACAAACTTCTCTGTGGCAAGCCTTTGGGTCACGTGATTGTGGTTCTCGAGTATCGATGATGTCCCGACCTGAGGTTTGAGGTATCATAACTCTACAACGTCCAAAACCCTCAGGATGCGCCTGCTCTTTTCCATGAGATATTGGAAACTTGGTCGCCAAATCACAGCACAACATCCAGCACGATGCAATGAGAGATCACATTTCCAAGCGGCGGATATGACGGCGGGATATATGTTTGTTGTTCGGGTAAAGGAAAGGAAAATTTTTATTACTCACGCATAGAAAACGAATGAGACATCTCCCCTCAAATCGACTCTGGGAACAAAAATCGAGGAAACATCTTCTAGCACACATACCGGAAATGATACAAGTATGCACATGTGAGATTCTATATCTATACCTCTGAACGCTCTGCGAACAAAAGCGCCGGGAGAATACCAACGATTAGATTTGATTCATAGAAATATCCCGTTTTGGTTCTAATCATCTAAATTGGTCTCTGGGTGCATAAATTATTTGTCCTTGAATAGTCTATGATGCTACTGTCCTGCTTGGGTATTGTATAAGTACCGGTACCACCAACTACCCAGTGGCTACGAGTACTTTTCAGACCGGCATAACTTGCCCAGTTTGCTGGAAGTTGGCCCCACCCGCCTTCTTTTTTTTTTCCTTCTTTTCTTTATATACTCACAAACCTTACCCAACATACTCGAGTACAGGGCACGGCAGGCCAGTGAGCACTGTACGTTATCAGAGGATCTCGAGCCTGGCGTATTTGGTTTTGCGAGTCCACGGACAGTTACGGTATGTACGATGCGATAATAATGGGAAAAGGGTGAGAAGGATTTCCTAGAATAGCTCACTGCCACTTCCTTCGTGTTGGTTTACTTGTCTCTCCCTCCACCCTGGCCATTCCAGACATGTCTTGTTTTTGTCTTGGCCCCTTTCCAATTCGCCTTTCTTTGACTGGCTTTCGGGGCGCTTCTGTCATCCCATTTTTATCTCAAACACATACCAGGACTAGTACGGTACTGTACGAGTACAGTACGAGTACACGAGCAGAATGTTCAACAAGGCTGCCACATGGAAATTGCTCCATACACCCCCCCCTACAAAAACAATACCTACAAAAGAGCGCAGAACAGGTACCTCTACTGTATATATTGGGCTGTGAAGGTACTTTTCCTCAGCAATTGAGGGGCAATCGGGTGGCTCGAACATCACCCCTGAACGACTGGTTGAATAGGGAGTCTTCTTCAGACTTAGTTTATTCACTCTCCCTTTTTTTTTTCTTTTCTTTTTTTTTGTCATCTGTCTGTTTACCTTATCTCTCGACTATCCTCGCCGCTCGTTCTACATCCTATAGACGCTCTCTCTCCCGTACCAGTACTTTGCGTTAGCTCCTCTCCTTTTCATCTATTTATTGCTCCTGCGTCCTTCCATTCTTCCGTTAGAGTAGCTTTTGAGTGATTCTCTCCACGATACCTTTACCGTGCTCTATTGCTCTTCTCCATTCTACTCGACTCTGCTCCCCCCTTACTATTCACCACATACACTCCTTTTGAGTTGATTTGATATCTGCCCTCCCACAGTAGTGTTACATTACCAGTGGGCGGTAGAGAGTGTTTTCTATCATTTCGCCCGTTTTCGCTAGCAGCCTATTTTTCTCTTCGATTTACTTGAAGCGATTGTGAAGCACCGGTAGAAACCACGGCTCCGCGCGCCCCTCGCGTTGCTCCTTTTGGAAACTTTGGCAAGTTACAGCAACGGAGGCCCTGGCCAACAAGGATCGTCAATTATCAACTCATCCCTCCTCCCTTCCTCCTTTCTCTCCCACCCCCCTCCTCTGACACTGAGGGTTCAACTACCCCTCCCCCTCATCATTTCTCAAAGGTCCTTACCTTCCCTGCGTCTGGTATTTGTCGACAGCAGGTTCTCCTGAGCCCTACCGTTTCCAACCCCCCCCCTCGGACACACGAGCTGCGACTAGTACTCGTACTCACTTTTTTTCTTTCCTCCTTTCATCCTAACCTTCCACTCCCCCATCCACCTCCGCCCAACACTCCTTAAATCACAACACAATGACCGAGGAACCTGGCTTTAAAGGCAAATCGCTCAAGAGAAAGAATGTTAAGGGGCTAAAGCTCGGTGGAGGAGGAGGTGGTGGAGCTCCTGCCGCAGCCCCTTCTGTCCCAGACACCCAGGCTCCTGGCGGAAACGGGAGTAGATACTATGCCCACAATGACCAACTAAGTGATCAACTCAGCACTCTTGAAATCGGTGTCGAGTTTAAGCTGGATTTACGTGCGGAGGATTTGAAGGTGGTGAATGAATTAGGTGCGGGGAACGGAGGGACTGTTAGCAAAGTCATCCATGCTCCAACAAAAGCTTTAATGGCAAAAAAGGTTCGTCATCTCGGCCCCCAGCCGTGTTGATTTCCTATAGAATTATATTAACAAATTGGTGAAGGTCATCCACATAGACGCTAAGCCGTCGGTTCGGAAGCAGATCGTTCGCGAACTACACATCATGCAGGAATGTCACTCCCCTTATATTGTGTCTTTTTACGGTGCCTTCCTCAATGAAGGGGATGTGGTTATGTGCATGGAATACATGGATTGCGGGTCAGATATTAACCCCTCATTGGGCTGTGTGTGCCGCGCCTTGTGAATACATTCACTGACATGGTATAATATCACAGATCTCTTGATGGTATCGCTAAAAAGATTGGCCCGATTCGCATCGATGTTCTTGGAAAGATCTCGGAGGCCGTTGTGGAAGGATTAAATTACCTCTATAATGTCCATCGAATCTTGCACCGAGATGTCAAACCCTCAAATATCTTGGTCAACTCTCGAGGCTCCATCAAGCTGTGTGACTTTGGTGTTTCTGGAGAATTAATCAACTCGATCGCCGATACGTTTGTCGGTACTTCAACTTACATGTCCCCAGAGCGAATCAAAGGAGCCAAGTACTCTGTCAAATCAGATGTATGGAGCTTGGGACTGACCCTGTTGGAGTTGGCCATTGGGAGGTTTCCTTTTGACGCAGACGGTACAAGTGCTGGGACCCGGGCCAGTGCTGGGCCAATGGGTATTCTTGATTTGCTTCAGAAGATCGTCAACGAGCCTGCGCCCAAATTGCCAAAAAACAAGGCATTCCCTCCTAGTTTGGAGAAGATGATTGAGCACTGTTTGATCAAGGATCCGGAGCAGAGGCCTAGCCCTCAAGAACTTCTGGTAAGCTATCGCGCATTCGAGAAGATACTTAGTGGTAATTTGCTAAACAGCTTTTTGTGAGCCGATAGGAAGAATCATTTATGAGGGCGGCCAAGCAGACCAATGTGGACCTCGAAGCTTGGGCTCATATTATTCTCGACAAACCTCTCAATCGATCCTCAAGATCCTCGCAATTGATCAGCCCCGCCCCCGTCCACCGAGAGTCTCCGGCTCCACCGCGTCCATCATCACGTGGTCAACACACTCCCGGGAGAAGAACCTCTACTACTGAGCGCAGCTCAAGTGAACGAGGTACTGAAAGAGAACGGTCTGATCGCGAGCATCGCGTACCTCCGGCCTCGCTGCAACAGGCACCTTTTCCAACCCGTACAAGCTCGCACGGTCCCGGTTCTGGAAGACTTGAGGAGGTGAACTATTACTGCTCAGGTGATTCGTCCAGAGGCAGCCAGTTACCGCATTCAAGGTCCTCCCGCCAAGCTCAATACCGATCGAACACTGAACCTACGGGGCGCTCGGCGTCAGATCGAAATGATAGCAGAGAGAGATGTGCTCGTGGTCAAGGTAGTGAAAAGGAACGCGAGAGGGGACGCGAACAGGAGTACGTGCAGGGCACAATTGGGATCGGATTTGAGGGCGCACGCCAGCCAGAAATGAGGGAGAAGAAGAAGCAGCCGCCTGTTGGCATTATGAGCTCAGGAGGAGGTCTCTCATTTGTCGGATCTGGTAACGCCATTGGTTCAAGCGGTCCTAATGGAATAAGCAGTGGCCAGTAGGACAGGCTCAAAATCAAGCTTACCAAATATTTTGATCACTATATTCAGTAAATGGGGTTTTTTTGGGGGAGAGGGGTATTGCCAAAGTTTATGGTTCCATCATGTGTTTTATTTTTCATTTTCACACCTTTTTCTTTTCATTTTCGGAGATATCAAAGGGTTCTGCTTGTTACTTCTAACTTTTTCCTCCCTCTCCTCCCCCGTTCTCCGTTTATTATTTGTAAGGCGGATTCACATGGTACGGTAC
Source organism: Tuber melanosporum (assembly GCF_000151645.1). Taxonomy (NCBI): domain Eukaryota; kingdom Fungi; phylum Ascomycota; class Pezizomycetes; order Pezizales; family Tuberaceae; genus Tuber; species Tuber melanosporum. The sequence goes on along the minus strand of NW_003299141.1, from coordinate 208,183 downwards.
AGCCGGGAAATCATTTCTCAAAACAAAAAAAGAATTGTCCTGTCACTATTCCTCTTTTCTCATGTGATGGGTTTTTTGTTTGAACTTGCATTTGGTGGGGTGCCAACGGTTTGTGTCTTTCGCTATATTTGAGTTGAGCTCTGTCTTTCTTATCTTATGATATTTTGATGTTGAAATTCCTCCCTATTCCTTGGACAGGCGGATGGGAGTGAAGATATAGAATTGAACAGATACAAGGAGATGATGTACCGGTACTGCTAATGGGAGTGTTGTTGGTATAGGAATTTAATTTACGACCACTAGTACTCACTCAGGGGGTTATCGCACCCGTTGGGCCGTGATCGCGGTGCTGTAGTAGTGGTTCAGTGTATGGTATGGAGTGGAACAGACCTGCAGTCTGTTCCTACGTCGAAGAATTTGGCAAGTCTTTGCAGTCTGATTGGTCATGGTTTGTTTGCGGTGCCCACCGTACAAGTACAGTATCTTCTGTGTGGGTACCGGTACTGCACTGCGCGTATCATACTTGCGACGCTGGAACAGGCCGTATCCGTGGACCCTGCCCGGACCCTCGCTATAGAGTTTTCGACAAAATCGCATCCCCGGGTTCGGCCCAAAGAGGGCAAATATAATATACTGTGTGCTCTTCCAGGTTTCCTCTTCCTACTGTTGGACGTCAGCTGAGATTTCCAGATTTCTCCTACCCCGGCGCGTTCTTAACTGATTCACTTTTCCATTTACTCTAGTCCAATGCTCGAATACCGTACGGTACATTACTCCCGTTTCTTACCCATCCACATGTTAAAACCCGCTTCATGCGTACTAGTACTGTAAATACCTAATATCTCGATCTAACGACATTGCAAACAACCAGAAGACAACAAACAAACGAATGAATAAACACAAATAAGAAGCAGTAATGGTGAAAATGTCATTTCCAAACGCCCATTCGTAAGAAACTCCTCTTCCTTCCTTCTTCTTCCCCATGACCTCCTCCTTCGCCCCACTACCATCAGTGGGTTGACCGATGGATCACAACCTAAATCTCACAGTCAAGCAGACCATGCTAAAAACCACCAATCCCTGGATCCACCCGTCAGCGCCATAAACCCACACATACGCCGCGGCGACAACGCCGTACAAAGCCCCGTTGACTACCAGCCACACCGGCAGCCCCTTGAGTACGAACCACGCCAGCCTAGCATACGGCACTTGGGCGAACGCCTTCCAGAGGCTTACTCCGCCTTTGACTCTGCGGATGGGTATGATTGGGTCTACATGCGGCTCCAGGAGCGATGCGCGGACGCGTGTGAGGGCGAGGTAGGAGGGGATGACGAGGAAGAGGGTTAAGAGGGGGGTTAGGATGTACGGGAGGTAAGTGTAGTGCGGTGGGTATTTGAGGAAGGGGAGTTCGAGGGTTGTTAGGGTGAGCAGGCCGTTGAGGATTACAGAGGGGATGGTTGCCAGGACAGAGGTGCCGGGGGTGTTGGCGTAGCGGATTAGCCAGGTTGTTGGTTGGGGGTGTGAGATTTGGATGCTGGGGTTTTGTTGATTAGTACTGTTTATTCCTATTTTATTTATGGGAGGGGAACGAACTAGAGGATAGTCAAACTCAGCCTTGAGACTGCTATCAAGGATAGTGTCCCGCCGAGAACCCTTCCAGCGACTTCACTTCCGGCCCAGTACTGCAGTTTCGGGATGACAAAGTTCCCGACCGTTCCATCGAAGAAAGAAAGTGCCATGGCTCCGATGAACCCTCTCCAAGGCGCAGTCCGACCACCAATCCTGCGTAAATGTCTAATAGTCCCCGCGACGCTGTCTGTGACAAACACCTTTTCGCTTCGGAGGACCAAGGGCTGTGTCTCCTCATCTCCTCCCGGTTCCCGATCCCGACGGGATCTTCGGCTCCTACTCCTTGGTGGGGTCGGCGGCGCCAAGGACGAAGAGGGAGGAGAAGAAGTAGGTAATCCGGTCACTGGGTGCTCAACGACAAGTAGTGCGATCAGTAACTCGACCGAGTAATTAAAGCACACGGCGAGCACGCCCGCAAGAACGGATATCGCAACCAGCGCAGCTAGTTCTTCTTGGCCCTCCTCTGTGCGGGAGAAGGTGTACATTAGTGTGTTTTTGATGTACTGTTCCATCTCTACTACTTGTTGCCCTTGCACAGTACCGGTGAGAGAGATGGGCAACGGCAGCGGGAGAAGGAGGAGGAGGAAGGGAAGGCGATGAGGTGAGGAGATGTTTGTGTAAATACTATGGTGAGTGAGAAAAGAGAAAAAAGTATCCCAACTACTGGTACCGATGAGATGTGTAGCCGCTCACCCCCCTCGCCCCGTGCTCTTTTAAGCTTTGCTTCACTTTGCTTCATCGGGCAGGTGGGGGCTGGCGGGAGCCAGGTGGCATGGGGTGTTTCGCGCGGGTGGCTCGGTGGGACCGGAGACGGGCGGTGGATCCGCGGAGGATCCGGGGTGGGGTGGATCATTTATTCCTGGGTTAGTGACCGGCTTGTTCTCTGGACGGTGGACGCTTTGTTAGCGGATTGGTTTGCTGCGGAGTCGAAGTTATGGAAAGTTCTGAGATGAAGCGGTAAGAATCTCAGTGCTCCCAGTCGTCCAGTCCGACGACACTGGACGGGACTGGACTGACCCCGTTGGACGGCAGCCGACTATAATTGGCCACTGCACCCAGTTAAGACACACACTGGTATGATAATATGATACCACAACAAGTTAAAATAAAAAATGTAAAAAAAAAATGTAAAATTAGTAAGTGAATAAATAAACAAAAATTCAATAGAGTAATATTATGGTATCCATAAAAGAAAACCCAGTGTCGCAGATGTAACAGGATTTCGCTCATAACTTGATTATAAGTCATGGGTCTCATACATATGACTCACCCAAGTCATATGACTTGTTTATGTTATGATTTGTTATATTTTGCACATGACTCGATTATAAGTCATGGGTCTTGTACATATGACTCACTTGAGTCATATGATTTGTTTATTTTATAATTTGTTATATTTTGTACAATACTTGATTATGGGTCATGGGTTTTGTACATATGACTTGTTTACATTATGGTTAAATTTTGTTATGTTTTGCATATGACGTGATTATAAGTCAAGAATTTTGTGCATACAACTTACTCGAGTCATATGATTTGTTTATGAGGATTTTACATGACTTATAGTTTTGAGTCATCAGGGTTAGGATTGGCAAGAAGAGCACTATATAACGAGACTGGTACAGCCAAGAAGGATAAGCTCTTCATACTTTGTTTTAAGTAATTTCCTTACTTATTACTTTATACGAATAAAAGATCTTTACGCTCTTTATACTTTACACTTCTTACGAGCCTAAGGGCAATATCTCAATATGTGACAACTAGAGGCACTACCCAAGTGAGTGTTGGAATATAATTATACTAAAGGGCCTAAGAACTATCAAAGGAAGAAGATATATATATATATATATACACATATTGAGAAAAGGTATCATTGCCCGTCGCTATATATATATTAACAGGAATTTAGGAATGTTACATCCAGTGCTAGCATGTCTGACTGCCATCGCCCCATCCAGTCCCATCTTTTGTTGACTGGACTCTTTCTTAGAAGAACTGGACAACAGGAACCACTAATTGCACCGGTTCTCACCACTCTGAATGAAGCTAAGTGATCTTTCAAGTTGGTGGTACTTCTTAGGAGTACCAAATAGCTCAACAATAGAATTACCTTAACGAAAGAATTTTCAGTATATCATAATTTACAATATCTTTCATAGGATTATTCAATCTTGATGCCATCATGCAAAGTGAAATCTATATTGATATAGAAGCAAGAATCAAGCAAGTACTGGATCAAATTAAGGAAAAAGAAAAACCAAATATTTTAGTACTAGTAAGAGAGAATTGCCTACTCCAATATAGTTTCCATGCACAATAGAATGACCATGAATCTCGCCAACAATGAGAGGTACTAAATCGAAAATTAGCTGCTGATCAAGAGCTTGCACTCTGCCAATACCTGGAAAGACTTAATGAGCTCAGACTTCACACTCGGTACCAATATATTACCTCATATGAATTCAATTCTTGCTGCATCTCATACTGCATCTTCTGATCTACTATTTTGTGTAAGCGAATTGTAGATCCTATTAGGCGGAGACAACCTAATAGACTTTGGATTTGTCTACGCCAACCAAGATTCATTTCTGTAGACAGAGATTGTCTAGAAAGGCTCAGCTTCACTCCATTCGTTTATGACTACTAAGAGCAAAGTAAAATAGGTAAAGTCAAATAGAATCGTAAAAATAATATTATATTGTTAAGGTCTCTTCTCCATTTGCTTGATGATATTTAAAAGCTTGGAAGGCACTTCTATATTTATATTCTATAGCTGTGTGTTTACGGACTACTTCTATCTATTATACCACTATGTACCTCTCTGATTATAACTCGTAATATTGAGTATTCTCCAAAGTTGTGAACACCAGGAGACTCTGAAAATCACCACATCCTTCTTCGGTAAGTAAGATATTGTTAACTAGTATTAGGAATACTGGGATCCCATATCTAAGAATCACCCTAAGTAGAGTAAACTCACTCAGAATTGAAATCTCTCGTCTCCAACACCCTCCTTATAGAGCCAGCACGTCATCATACATATCAATCTCAGTTGGGTCCTGTGACTATAATACCAAAGAATTAAAGGTATCAGAATAACACCATATATGTTGCCGGCATTCTTCTGATCAGATCTTGGTCGTAGGATATATGAGAGTGGACCTTCAGCTAGGACTAAGAAGTGGAACGGAGTAAATCCGTTAACTACTCAGTGAGTTACTAGTCTTCAAAGATGTAATATCGTTGGCATGAGCAGTAGGTAACACTACGTTTTCGCACGAAGAGATGGTATTAAATAGTAAAACATCTCAATGAGAGGCCAATATATTCACATCCACCCTACCATAATCAGAAGTGTTTAGAACTCAGAGGAACACTACGATAGAAGCCAATGGACTTCATGGAGTATTGCAACTAGGTTTCAAAACACCTTGTAGCTACAGAGATGACTTCAAATACTACAACTGCGATTAAAACCAGCTACCCAGAGCAACCAAGGGTTACCGACTGAGGAAATATTTATTAATCTAGTAGAATAGCTTTTTGTAAATTAGTAGGAAGTCCGCTGAAAGATACCTATTGGTTGGGTAAGGGGTTAGGAAGATTTGAAGTCAGGCGACTTAAAAAGATTAGAATTACAACTACCTTCGCTGATGCAATATGCAGATGAAACTGATCCTTTTATCAATAACAAAGACAATTGGGGCCAACTCAGTTCGACTTGAGAATTAGACCACAAGTCTAAAGACTCTAATGATCAGATTACTATTGGGAACAGTATAGTTCCAAGTTAGTTATATTGTGATTGCCAAAAGAGGGTGTAGTGATTTTCAGGGTCTCCAGCTGTTTGCATCTTTTAAGAATACTGGACATTGTAAGTTATAATCAGAGAGGTATATAGTTGTATAATAAATAGATGTAGTTCGTGAATACTTAGACTCCAAATATAAATATCGAAGTGCCTATCAAGCTTTAGATATCATCAAGCAACATAGAAGAGACCTTAACAATATAACATTATTTTTACGATTCTATCTTAGTTTACCAAATTTACTTCACTCTTGGTAGTCATAAACAAAACGAGTGAATAGGAGCCTTCCTAGACAATCTCCACCTACAGAAACGAATATTGGTTGGCCCAGACAATTCTGAAGTCTATCAGATTGTCTCACCCTAACAACTAGAAACCATGCTGCTCCCAATAGTAATTATCTGATCGTCAGAGTCTTTACACTTATTACCTAGTTCTTAAGTTGAATTAAGTTGGTTCCAATTGTCTCTGTCATTGATGAAATGATCAGTTTCATCTGTGGATTGTATCTGTGGAGGTAGTCGTAATTACAACCTTCTTAAGTTGTCTGAGTTCAAACCTCCATAACTTCATACTCAAGTAACAAATATCTTCCAGAGAACTTCCTACTAATTCGCAGGAGGCTATTCTACTGGATTGGTAGATAATTCCTCCGTCTGCAATTCCTGATTATTTTGGGTAATTCTGCAAAGTTGTGTATGTAATATTCTAAGGTTGCCAACTTTGAAGCTCAATATTTCCTGATTCAACTGATAGATTCTTATCCAGTAACTTCTCTCATGTAGAGGAGAAGCACATCTATATGATAAAATTATAATCCTTCAGTCAGAGGTCTTTGGATGTTGTGCAGGGAGCCTTACTGTTGTAAGTAGCATTGGTAGAAAATCACGCAATACTAGAAATAACTTTGATGAGTGCAGGAGTTGAATACGTAACCTTCAGAGAGGAATCATATAATATTCCAATTGTGCTATAGAAGTGGGGGCCCGTAAGGGCACCGGAGGGGGGTGTTGAAGACCAGAGATTCTGATTCTCTGTAGATTACTCAACCTAGGGTGGTTCCTAAGTATCGGATCTACCCCATTCCTAACATGAGCTCTCTCCTCTTAAGGCTTCTCCTCAAATGTCTTTTGGATACATATAAGACAAGTTAAAAATTAAAAATCAAATTAAAACAATTAATCATTAAACCTTAAATATTAACTCCTTTAGGATTCAATAAGAACAGGGTAAAAAACCTTCTATGTTTGCTTGTCCATCATAGAAAAACCTTTTCTTTATTGTCTGTTCTCTGCCCATCATTTCATTTCCGGATTATCACGATAGAATTCATTCCCCATTTCCCGCGCATTATCCATGCCTATCGTAGGCTCTCAGGTGTTCTCATCTTTGGAACAACCTTGCTACTTTACACAGTACCTTAGTTTGCTTACTTACTAGTAGCGACTGTGTACTCTCTTTTGGTCAGAGCGAAACTCACCTCTTATAATTTTCTCTATTTCCCATTGTAAGTCACACTCAATATCCTCAGGCACCCTGGGAGGTTGTTGTTTGTCTGTGCATACTGACTTCCTGTAAGGTTCTAATAGAGATATATGGAACACTGGGTGAATGTTCCATTGATCCGAAATATTGAGTTTGCAAGTGCAGTTTCCTCGAAACTCCAAGATAATGAATGGTCCATATAATTTTGGACTAAACTTCTTCGACTCTCAGTATGTATGAATGTTATTTACGTTTAATATTACATTATCCTCGATTTTGAAGTCTGGTTGTTGCTTGGTTTATCTATTGTAGTATTTGGCTATCGCTTCTCATATCTGTTTGAGTGATTTCTTTGCCTACTTTGGGATCATTTTTATCCAGTTTGCATAAAGTGTAACTCTTGAATTATTCGCCTCGTGTTCCTTCATCCATTCAGTCTGCGGATGGGATCTATAGTTTACATAGAAAGGGGTCATTCTATGTACATTTGTTGCCGAGTTAGTGTAGGCATGTTCTGCTAGAGATAGCAATTGGTACCAGTTGTACTGATTATAGTTGATGAAACTTCGTAAGTAACCTTCCAGCATTTGATTGATTTGCTCAGTTTGTCAGTTCATTTATGGGTAGTACACTGTAGACATCATCCTTTTTATATTCAATGTTTTTGTACAAGGATTTCTAAAGTTCTACATCAAACTTCGAATTTTTATCTGAGATAATTTTTGTTGGTAAGCTATGTGGCTTCTATATTTCCTTTATAAAGGCTGTAGCCACGTCTTTTGTAGTAGCTGTTACTTCTAATTCAACGAAGTAAGCCATTTTGGTAAACTGGTCAACTACTACCATAATTTGGATACAACTTTGACTTTGGGATAACTGTATAATAATGTCATTGGATATTGATATCCATTCTGTATAGGGTATTGACAGCGGTTGAAGTAGACCATATTTCGCTTGTTGTAGAGATTTGTTATATTGACAATCCTCACATGACCATAGGTAATCGTTTATCTAATCTGCCAGGCCTTTCTAATAGAAGTCCCTCATAATTATCTCAAGGGTTTTTTTTTTTGGCCAAAGTGTGTAAAGCTATCTTAGCATCGTGATACCCTTCAGCTATTATTGTATAAAGATCCTAGTTTTTTAGTGTAAAGAGTTATTGCTTGTAGCAAAAGTAAGTTGTCGGATAGGATCCAGTCTTTGGAAAAAGGATTGCTATTGTCTTGTAGTTTCTCCAACTCATTTTTTCTTTTAAGCCATTTCCTATCTCTCGGAATGGCTTTTAGAATTTGGTTCCAAGAATTCTGGATTGATTTCTTCAATTTCTTGTAGGCTAGTATAGTGCTAGTTATAAAGATTCCTTCAACTACTTCAGTTGCATCATACCAGTGTATATTCTAGTCGGTTGAGTCATGGAGCAGGCTAACTACTGGTTTCAATTCTTGCATAGTTATAGCTCTTGTTAATACATCTGTGCTGCCGAATCTCAATGAACCATTTTCAGTATCCTTTAAGTTGCCTATTTCCATCATATCCATGGTGTTAATTTTGTCTATCACTAGCTGGATGATTCGATCACCAGCTTTAATGTGACAGTCTACATCTCGATGGTTGAATAGTAAGACTTAGAGTTCACAGAGATAATCTGTATCGATTGTGCCAATACCAGTAGAAATACCACTTTTGACTGCTAACTTGCTTCTAGGAGCAATCCTCTCATAGGTTCCGATGAGTAGCCCGAGTGCGATACAGGTTCTAACATTTAATTGTTTCCATGCAGGGACTATATCTTCTTGTACAATATAGAGATCATAGCCTACTGCTATCCTTGAACCTTTAGTTGGTAATCTTGCTCTTACGTCTAATCGTTTTACTCGAATTATAGAGTCTGAGTCATTCCAATTTACTATTTCCTCTATATCACCTGTGCTTATATCATCTGCTATGACACCCACTGTTAGGCATATTTGAATTTCTCCTTCTATAGTACTCGTTATTAAACTAACTTGAAAATATTCAGGCTTCATATCGCTTGTTCATGATGTGCAGCTCCCTCCTCAGAATAGTACTCTAGCCGTCAACTGAGTACATGATGCTTGCCTTATTCCTAGGACAGGTACTCAGTTATTGTTTTTATTTCATGTTTTGTTTTAAGTATTGTCTTGATACTTGGTTTATTTTAAGTATTGTTTGATACTTAGTTTTGTTTTATGTTTTGTTTTAAGTATTGCTTTGATACAAGGTTTGTTTTAAGTATTGTTTGATACTTGGTTTTGTTTTATGTTTTGTTTTAAGTATTGTTTTGATACTTGATTTGTTTTACCAAAGTGTATCGTTTGATACCTTTAATTAGTTTCACTCATGCTAGACATGAACAGATTTGTGTATTTAAAGAGTGCCTATTTCTATGATGGAAAAGATAGACTTTGACAGACAGTATTTCAATAAACTTAGGCTCTGTTTGGCGGGAACGGAACTGGTCCGTTCCCCCATACAAATGACCGTTTCCTTCCATTTCAAAACGGTTGGAGTAAATCCAGTGTTTGGTAATGTAGAAAAACAAGAACCGTTCCGTTCCAAAGTGGATCTTGGCAACCAGGTTTGCAACAGTAGCTGGTCCCCCACTTAGGCTAGTTTTGTATTAAAAGAATTTTGTAATGTATAAAGTCATCTTAATTAAAAATAATAACCAGATTATTCCCTATACATCATATTTTCCACTGGCACCTCCGAAAACAACTCATACACCTCCAAGATGGCATCTCACCCCAATATGAGTACAATTCATACAGCCATAATTCAAAGACGGATTCATATCGCAATTACCTCTGCTCTCTATTCTCATCTATTCCTCTCTAAAGAACCTGTTCATACATCTATTCGAACTGGAATGATTTATACTGCTGAAATCCTGCAAGCACATCCTCGTCGTGCTCTAGAGGTTATTCGTATGCCAATTACAACATTGTTAGACCTTCGAGACTGGATAATTGAGAGGGGATTACTGGTGTCTACACGTCAAGTAGCTGTGGAAGAACAACTTGTATTGTTTTGATGGATTATGGGACATGGAGCTACAAATAGGGAAGCTCAGGAACACTTTCAGCATAGTGGAGAAACAATTTCACGGTTAGTATTAATTGCACTATAATATTTATATATGAAATGTTTATTATTCTAATTATTTTACAGCTATTTTCATCAAGTTCTAAAGGCTCTCCTGCCTCTGTATGAAGCATTTGTACATCTTCCACCAAACAATATTCCTGCAAAAATACGGAAAAATTGCGGAAAGATGTCCAATTTTAAGGATGTTCGTAGAGCAATCGATGGGACATACATTTTGGCCCATGTCCCACGAAACCAGCAGGGTCCCTATCGTAACCGGAAAGGTACCCTCTCGCAAAATGTTCTTGCTGGATGCAGCTTAGATATGTACTTTTTCTATGTATGTTCTGGCTGGGAGGGTTCAGCCAATGATGCTCGAGTATTAGAAAATGCTGTGATTCATGGATTTCCAAGACATGAAAATACAGTTTATCTTGCAGATGCAGGATATGGTATTTGTCCTGGGTTTTTAACACCATACCGTATCGTACGATATCATCTGCTGGAGTAAGCACAAGCTCATTTACGTCTACGAACTAAGGAAGAGCTTTTCAACCTACGTCATGCTCAGTTACGAAATGTTATTGAACGTATCTTTGGAGTTTTACGGAAGAGGTTTCAAATTCTCAATACAGCTCCAGAGTTTGACCTTACCACACAAGCTCAACTTATATTGGTAGTTTGTGCATTACATAACTTTATTCGACACCGGGCAAATGGAGAGGAGGATCAATTTTACCAGGATGCTGATTCATCCTTGGAAAACATCAATCACTCTGAGGAATCAAATCCAAGTTATGAGGAGGAGGATGAAGGAAATGTTAGAGATGCACAAGATATGGGAGAGATGAAACAAGATCGAGACAAAAGTGCAACACAAATGTGGCTTGATTATGTACAATACCAAAACCAGTCACAGTAGACTAACTGCTGTAGAATTCCTAGGCCTTGTAACGTACTATTTGACCTCTTAACCAAAGCTCCTGATCTTCACCTTCCTCTAATGCTAAAAACACTTCTGCCTTAACTGGGTTTTCAAAAAGCTCATATCCAGTAACAATATCTTGTGTTGACCACCCTGGTCTTCCTTTATACTTTTGTTGAAGCTTTGATACAGCTTGCTGAACAACTGATTGGGATGCTGCAATAGTAATTGGTGTAGTGGCCATCCCTTCAACAGCAGTAATCAGCCGTTCAGAAACACTCCTTGGAGGTTGTCGAATATGTCCCAGTGGTGCTAGCCTTCTCCGCTTATGTTGATGAGGACTTGTATCGGGGCTGGTCTGCCCTGGATCAGCCTGAGTTGCTAGATCTGACCTAAGGGGCGAAGGAATTGTGATTTGTTGTAATTTTGTATAGCCAGGATAGATTGCATGACCACCTGTTGCTTGAACTCCCTCCATGATTTCCACCAACTCAATTGCATTTGCAAGTGGTTTGTCACGAAACTCTCGTATTCCAGGCTGTTTTTTTATTTCTTCCTCCCATACTTCATCTGGTGCAGTAACTGCACCAGTCTTAAGATCAACCCCAAAACCACTCAAATCTTTCAACCTGGTCCACATCTTCCATTTTTTCTTCAAGGTCTCCAATTTGCCTTGACATCTCTCACCTGTTACAGGAGACCCAGGTCCAGCAATCAGAAGAACTGTCTCAGCAATCTCATCCCAAACTTCCATCTTTAGCCGATTATCAGATCGTTTTCCAGTCCTAATAGCTTGAACTAGTTCTCGCAACAACACAGATGTCATTTCAGGAGACCATTCAACTGGACGCTTGCGAGGCTTGCAGGTTTTCTGCTTGCTTCCCGTAAAGGAGGAAGGTACTTCACAGGGGTCTAGAATACGAATTTCGGATAAATTTTCTGAAAAAAAAGTTAGAACTTATCATAGTAACTATAGTGATATTTAACTTACCTTCAATCTCGCAGGAGTGGTTAGAACACTCAGGTTGATGCCCACTTGGTAGTATACATGCAGTATTTTGACTTGCAGTAGTGTTCGAGTCTAACTGTATTGATTGAGTCTTATCGCTCAAGGTTTGTGTATTCAAAGGTGAACTACTATTTTAAATTAGTAAACAATTATGATAAGTATGGTGAAAGTGGTAACACACTGGTATTGAGGAGAATGCTCGTCCATCTTGGTATCTGTGAATAAGTTGAAACTTCTTTAGAGAAGGGAGAAGTTTTCACGAATGTTAAGATAAGATAGTTTTTTTTGTACAGGAGACTGAGAGTTTTGCACATAATATAGAATTTATTTCATTAGTTTACAAGAAAAAGAAAAAAGCAGATTTATTAGGGTATGGTATTCAAAATTACTCTGCCCTATAGAGTGTTGCCAGGGGTTAAAAAAAATTCTCAATTGAAGGTAAGAGAAACCGTTTCGAAACAGAAGTGCTCCATTTCACCTGTTGCAACCATTTTGAAATGGACCGTTCCTGAACGGTTCCGTTCCTGCCAAACAGAGCCTTAGTTGAACGGTTACCTCTTTGTTACTCAGTACACCCTTGAAGCCTTCTTTAGTTCTCAGCTCGAGCCTCCTCTCTGGTAGAGCTAGCCATCTACCAACTATCATACCTATTACCGATAATGTGATTAGTACCTTGCGAACATATCATACCAATTCTCTATCACAAACAATCTATTATACAGGGAATTCAACTAGCTTTAGCAGGTTAATGGAACACATATCAAAAGCATCAGGGATGTAGCCACAGCTCTCTTAATGTATAGGGACCAAATAATGAAGGGAAGCAACTCTAGTTATATCATGAAATGACGATTCTATGATACTATACACCCTACCCTCTGATGAGAAGTCGAACCACTTGAAGAAGATGGTGATGACATGGTAACTATAATCAAAAAGGCTGAACGAAAGGATGCTATACTCCATGAAATCAAGGCATACAAAACCCAGGCATCATTCTGTAGTAATAGACAGACCCGATACAATCTCTCCAACAACTTTGAAGTAGAAATACCTTGAGTCTTCAAGAAGAAAATAATATTAACTAAAGAATCAAGACGCCAGAAGGGTGAATGCTTTGAATGTAGAAAAACTAGACACATAGCAAAGAATTGCCCTATTAAGACGAGCAAAGGAAAGATTATTAAACAAGAGACATTGGCCAATAATATTGAAAGCGATAGTGATGTCATTCAGTATAGCGAATATGAAGAAACCCATATTGGATATATCAATGTAGAAGGCAAAAGTGTCTGACCACCCACTACTTTCAAAATCCATACAGTCCTAAAGGGTACTATCCTGATCAATGGTAAGAAGGTGTTAGGAATACCGAGATCCGATACCTAGGAACCACCCTAGGTAGGGTAACCTCTCCCGAAATCGAAATCTCAGGTCTCCAACACCCCCCTCTGGCCCCCTTACGGGGCCAGCGTGTCATTATACATATCGATCTAAGTTGCGTCCAGTGAGTATTATACCACAGAATCGAAGGTGTTAAAATAACACCGTATACGTCGCCGCCGTCCGTCCGACCGGATCCTGTCTGAGTCGCCGCGTAGGACAGGATCTTCTGCCAGGTCTTTG
>NW_003299141.1:182630-194440 GCF_000151645.1 Tuber melanosporum | reverse complement strand
TTGGGGGGAAGAGGGTGGAAACTGGCACGAACTGTCACTCCGCAAGAAGTATAACGGAGTGAATCCGTCAACTATCCAGAAGGTTACTAGGCTTCAAGAATGAGATATCTTAGGCATAGGCCGTAAGTAACGGGACATTTTCGCGCAAAGAGATGATGATGAATAGTAAAGGATCTTAATGAAAGAGCAATACATTCACATCTACCCTACGATAACCAGAAGAGTCTGGAACTCCTGAGCATACTACCATCGAACCCAATGAAGTTCGAGGAGTGTTACAACTAGGTTCCGGTACATACTGCAACCGAAGGGGTGACTCCCAAACCGGTAACAGTAACCAGAATCCTATTACCCACGGCAACCAAGGGTTACCGACCGTGGGATTATCTACCAATCCTATGGAAAGGCTTCCTGCAGGCAAGTAGGAAGTCCTCCGGAAAAGATCTATCAGTTGGGTATGGAGTTATAAAGAGTTGAAGTTAGATGACCTAGAAAGTCGGTAATAACAACTATCTTCGCAGATGCAACCTGCAGACGAAACTGATCATTTTGTCGACAAGGGAGACGATTGGAGCCAACACAGTTCGACTTGAGAATTGGGCCATTTGTCTAAAAAGACTCTCACCATCGGATAATTACTATTGGAAACAGCATGACTTCCAAATAGTCATATTATAATTATCAAAGAGGGTGTGATAATTTTCAGGGTCTTCAGGTGTTCGCACCTTGGAAGAAAACTGGACGTTGCGAGTTATATGGGAAAAAGGTACATGGTTGTATGTTAGTTAGATGTAGTCCGCGAACACTCAGACGTGGAATATAAATATCGAAGTGCCTCCCAAGCTTTAGACATCATCAAGCAACGGAGAAGAGACCTTAACAATATAATATTGTTCTTACGATTTTGCTTTACTTTACCCTACTTTACTTCGCTCTTAGTAGTCATAAACGAAACGAGTGAAGTCCGAGCCTTCCTACACAATCTCCGTCTATAAAAACGAATCTCGATCGGCCTAGACAACTCTGAAGTCTATCAGGTTGTCTCCGCCTAACACTATATTGTTAGATCTCCTTGTTACCAAGGCTCTCTAATCGGTTACCACTTGCATGAGTTCGATTCACACTTTCAGTAAAGTACTTAATACTACGGTTGGCCTAGCTACCATTGGAGAACTATCCCGAACCAATTCAATCTTCGAACCACCGACTAAGATTCTCTTACAATCTATTGGTCAAGTGTTTTCTAGCCAGTTTGAGCTTTCAGCAGTGCCATTTCTGTTACAAGAAGCACTTTCGTGGTATACCGACCCCAACCTAGTTCCTACAGAGGAACAATTTCAAAAAATATATGAAACCTAGTACGGACCAGAATTCAGTTGGAAACCCTTCCTTGACTGGGATACCAGCGAGGAAAGTTCTCTTAGCAGCAGATTCTCTGCTACTATACCTCTAGCGTGGAGACTCGGAACTCACCCGAACTCTCATTAAAATCTATCTCCTCCTACCGCACGACGCGGCCAGGACACCAAGTGTCCCGCCGCATATTCTACTTAAACGGAAACGTCCCAAAATGCGGGCTTCATAGCCCACCTACGAGAAAAACAAGCTCGCAAACGAGCAAGAGATATGGCTCAACCTCCTAAGCAGATCCTTCCAGGAGAACCAATGGATACCTCAGGAGATAATCACTCTACAAGTTTCAGCCATTCTCCCTCACTTCCTCCCGCTCTTCGGAAACCTATTGGAGGAGAAGAGGGCAGGGCTCACAGTGTCCCTCCATCCTCAAGAACCCCTTCTCCTGCTTCACGCTCTACCACACCACGTCCAAATACCCATGCAGCAGATCTCGCAAGACTTGCCGCTAGAGTAGGAATTGTCATAGGTCAAATCCGACAAGACATATCAACCAGTATTGATACTGCCAATATTGCATTTGATACGCTATCAGCAGATTCTCAAACCAATGCACGAGGACTGATAGATGTCCAGCAACGATTGTTGAAAGGACAAGATATACATGACAATGACATTGCTATTATGTTACGTCAGTGTACAATGGTAGAAGCAAATGTTTGAGAAATCCAAGAAAGGATCAATAGGGAAATTGCCGCCAAGTTGGCTGTACAAGATGCACGGCAAGAACATCACTAAAGAGTAACCACCCAACTGCAGCGAGAAGCTCTAGAACGAGATCTCCCCTTGGAACGTGCCTTTCAAGAGTTCAGAGCGCAACGGACCCAGCAAAATACCACAATGCGAACCCTGATATCCAATTTGGCTGCAAGGCAAGATAGGGACTCAGAACGGTATAGTGACTTTACCCGTACCATCCAAAAGGACCAAACCCACATATCCGATACCCTATCACTAGTTCTTAACAAGCTTAAGGCACTAGATAGCGGACAACCAGGTGGTTGGCATGCTTTGTTGGAATCAGTCCCAGAGGAATGGGAAGAGACTGCAGAACGAGGGGAACCTGAAGCAATCCCTTCTTAAGACAAGGGGAAACAAAGAGAAAGAGAACCTCCAACCTTTCTAATACCGGGTGGTGACCCGGATGATGGAAGTGATGATGGAGATGACGATGGAAACAAAGGAAAACGTGGAGGAGGGCCATCCAGATTCAAACGGGGATTAACCCCCGAACAGCATGGAACAGCTGACGTACTTGTAGAAGCATTGGCTCAAACAGTTAAACGACCTCCAGCCCCGCCCCCGTTTTTCGAAGCAAAGGCCAGTCAATGTATTTACCATTGGTTAACTCAATGGGTAGACTACTTCGAACGGAACCCAAGAATCTGGGATGATGATCGAGAACGCATCATTTACGCCTCGGGAAGGACAAAAGGGGATCAGGTCAGCCCAATAGCTGTATGGTATCGACGCGCAATGGATGGTCTCCGAGGAGAAGAACAAGATCCGGAACTATCTTCTTGGACTCGCTTTGAGCACGAATTCACTAGTCGGTACGCCCCTCTCGAAGTAGGACGAAAGGCCATACGGGATATGGAATCTGTGGAGTACAAAAATGATATTCAGACCTTTATGGGGAAAATGCATAATCTTAATCTCCACGCGCGATTAACGGGATCAGCCTGGCGAATAGCATGTGATAGAAAATTGCCCTCCAAGATTAGGTGGCGACTCTCCTTAAACAAATTTGATACCGATGCCGAATGGGAAAAAGCAGTCCGGGAAGCAGGAAGGGATGAGGAGGAACAACAGGAACGGGACCACCTGGACTGGGACAAATCAAAACCCGTAAGGACGTGTTCAGATAAGAAACCTACGGACAAAATTCAAACAAAAAGGGAGAAACCCTTCATAAAAGGAGGTGGTCCCTCCAAGAAAAGGAAACGGGGACTGGAACCCAATAAACCGGTAAAGAAATCTGCTGGAACTACGAAGTTAACACACACAAACTTCAAAACTGCCCATGAAGCAATCCCTCAATCAACTATCGATGAAAGAAAGCGGGATGGCAATTGTACTCGTTGTAGTAAGAAAAACCAGGACTACAAAACCTGCTGGGGACAAATTCAGGTATCTAGAACAAGGGCAGATGACCGACCATTCAAGACACTAAGGTCTAGAAGGGTGGCAACAGTCAACCGTCCCGGAAAGATTTCCACCGCCCAAGTTCCAAGAGGTAATAAACTGTAGGAACTCGGCGATGACGAATTGATGACTTAAGTCATCTCATTGGTACCGACAACTACGGTGTTCGGGTAGTCTAGAAGAGACTTACTCTTTAGGAATCGAAATCAACGGCAAATTAAGGGGACGCCGAAGCGAAGAAAACGACCTTGCGATCATGACCTGAGTGGGAGTACACGCGTCCTTCTTGCCGCAAGGACAAGGGGATTAATAAAGAGCAATGTATGCATTGGCAGCGCCTCTATGCTTCCCAAGAGAGTGATACAAGCTCAGTCTAAGGACCTAATGCATGACCGTTAGGGTAGTCAGGCACGTGACCTGGATACTGAAAGGTCTCCGATAAGGACCAAAGCCTAGACAGGAAACAGACAGCACCAAGGGTTCCGAAGGGACCGACAGTAGGGCTAAGATGAAGGATCTAGAGGATGAGCGAAGCACACCTTTGATCTATACGAGAAATAGGTACAAGAGCTCTCGACCTTACCTTTAGTTACTGCTTCTTAGGTGCCGCGCTGGTACCAAACGGAACTCGATAAAAGGAGGACACTGTCTACGGTTAAGCGAGGGTGGAGAATAAGCCCGGGAAGGTTATCAAAGAGACAGCCGACCAGCCCTACACACCCGGCCTTTGTTTCCATGATATCTGGACGATGGCAGAGACCCCCTAGATTGGTTCCACAGGAAGTATAAAGTGGAAGGTATGGGAACCCCTCGGCAGGGGGTAAAGACCGCTAGTAGTGGGCTGCCCAATATACCAAAGGGAAACAAAGTTTGTCTGAGGAGACCTAAATGGTCGAAACTACGCAGGCGTGGTAACAAACACCCTAGTTGTTATCACACCTCAGACATGTCGAAACGACAAAATGACTGTTCGACACCTCATCCAAAGAAACGCGCTTTTAGTACACCAAAACCTACAAGATATAACTGTCCTGAGGGACATGCTTTTATTCACATTATAAACCCAAAATGTCAGCGCTACCAAATAAGAATTCTACTTGATTCAGGATCTAACGTATTCCTGATCAACAAAGAACTCGTAAAGGAATTACGAATCCCGTTCACAGAGAGACCGAATCCGGTCAATATTCAAGGCTTTGATGGAGTATCAACTCCGTCCGGAGTAAAATTTTATATGCACCCTATTTGGCTTAAAATAGGTCGTAACAAACATATGTCTGAAGTTGCGTGCGAAATCGCAGCAGCAGGCGATTACGGGATGATAATCCCTTTCGGATGGTGGCATTCAGAACACCCCTTATCCAACATTGGAGAACCCGCAAAGTGGGAATTCAAAAACTCCAAATGCAAGAACTGCATGGAAGAAGAAGATGAAGGAATTGCAGATATGTTCGAATACGATGAGACAGTAGCCTGGGATGAAAATGCGATCCAAGTAGGAAGAATTGGAACTATAGAGGATCCTAACGAAATCAACTTCGATTCTGTCCCAAAACACTACTGGAAATTTAAAAAGCTATTTCTCCCCCAAACTGTGGCAAAGTTAGCACCTAGGAGAACCTTCGACCATGAAATTAAATAAGTCGAAGAAGCAAAACCCTTTTGGGGACCCATTTATCCTCTGTCTGACAAACAACTTAAGTTGTTACGAGAATACCTTGACCAAATGTTACGGGAAGGAAAGATCACGAAGAGTCAAGTACCTTTCAGTGCTCCAATCCTGTTTACACCAAAAGCAGATGGAAGATTAGGACTGGTAGTGGACTACCGAAACTTAAATAAGATAACTATCTTAAACAAGTATCCACGACTGTTAATGTCGGAATTATGTGATCGGGTAGCAGGAGCTAGTATCTTTTCAAAAATCGATTTAAAAGATGGCTACAACCTCATCCGAATTAAAAAAGGGGATGAATGGAAAACAGCTTTCAGATCACGTTATGGACACTATGAATATAAGGTCATGCCATTGGGATTAGCCAATGCTCCAGCTACATTTCAGGACATGATGAATGAAGTCCTCTGGGAATTCCTAGACCAAGGGGTCGTATGCTATTTGGACGATATTCTCATCTATTCAAAAAACGAGAAGGAACATATCGAGCTAGTAACCAAAGTGTTACAAAGACTAACAGATTTTCAACTTGCGATTTCAATCAAGAAATCCTTTTTCCACGTGAAAGAGGTAGAATTCTTAGGCTACATGATAGCTGTTGATAGGGTATCTATGAGTACCCGAAAGGTGGATTCAGTGTTAAACTGGAAGTCAGCTACGTCGGTCAAGGAAGTTCAAATATTCCAAGGATTTGCAAACTTCTACCGACGATTTATAGAAAACTTTTCAAAGATTTGTGCTCCAATTACAGAAACATTGAAAGGTGACCCTAAGAAGTTCCAGTGGGGTCCGGAACAAGAAAAGGCCTTTCAGGAGCTTAAGAGAAGGTTTACTTCGGCCCCAATCTTACACCATTTTTTTCCAGAAAGAGAAACGGTGGTGGAAACGGATGCCAGTGATTTCGCTTTAGGTTGCATCCTTTCCCAGTTTGTGGAAAAAAGACTGCATCCAGTGGCTTTTCACTCACGTAAACTAAATTCCGCAGAGCGAAATTACGAGATCCATGATAAGGAACTGTTGGCAATACTAGAAGCATTCAAAGAATGGCGTCAATACCTTGTCGGAACCGAAAAACCCATAACGGTTTATACCGATCACCAAAACTTGCAATATTTCCTTACCTCGAAGGTCTGGAGCGGACGCCAAATCCGTTGGGCGCAGAAGTTGGTGGACTACAACTTCAGGATTGTCTACCGTCCAGGCACAAAGGGGGGTAAACCTGATGCACTCAGCAGACTGCCGGAGTACCGTTCTGAGGGGAGAGCTGCACATCGCGAACAGGCGATATTAAAACCCGAACATTTCCAAATCAGTTCTGTAACAAGAACTACAAAAAGGGAAATTCAAATATACTTAATAGCAGGTGGCTCACCGGTTGATATAAGCACAGGTGATATACAGGAAACAGCAAACTGGAATAACTCGAACTCCGTGATTCGAGTAAAACGGTTAGATACAAGAGCAAGGCTACCAACCAAGGGTTCACGGATGGCAGCGGGACATGATCTCTACGCAATGCAGGAGGATATAATTCCAGCCCGGGTCCAATTAGTTGCGGGAACTGGAATCGCAATCGGAATCCCAACCGGAACCTATGGAAGAATTGCTCCTAGAAGTGGACCAGCAGTCAAAAGCGGTATTTCTACAGGTGCTGGAGTAATCGACGCGGATTATACCGGTGAACTCAAAGTATTACTATTCAATCATCAAGACGCAGACTGTCACATTAAAGCTGGCGACCGAATTGCCCAGCTAGTGATAGAAAAAATTAATACTGCAGATGTGATGGAAATAGACAATCTAGAAGATACCGAAAGGGGCGCGTCGGGATTCGGCAGTACGGACATCGCAACAAGGGCTATTACAATCCGGAAATTGGAACCAGTAGTTAGCCAGTTATATGCTTCAGCGGAACAGAATATACACTGGTATGACACAGCCGAAATACCTGAACGAACCCTTATGACTAGCTCTATACTAGCCCATAAGCAACTCAAACAATTCAACCCGGAATTCTTGGAACAGATCCAAAAAGCCATCACGGAAGATAGAGATTGGCTTAAGAGAAGAAATGGGTTAGAAAAACTACGAGACAATGACAAACCTTTCCCAAAAGATTGGACCCTATTCGATGGATTGCTCTACTACAAACAAAGACTATTTGTACTAAATAACCAAGACTTTTATACGACAATAGCTGAAGGATGTCACGATGCTAAGATAGCAGGACACTTCGGACAAGAAAAAACCCTTGAGATAATTATGAGGGACTTCTATTGGAAGGGATTGGCAAATTGGGTAAACGATTACGTACGGTCGTGCAATGATTGTCAACACAACAAATTCCCACGACATGCGAAATACGGTCTACTACAACCACTATCAGTACCATATGCAGCATGGGCATCAATATCAGTCGACTTCATTACACAATTACCACAAAGTCAAGGCTGTACCCAAATTATGGTAGTGGTTGACCGGTTTACAAAAATGGCCCACTTCATCGGATTAGAAGGAACAGCTACTGCAAAGGACTTGGCTACAGCCTTTACAAAAGAATTATGGAAGCTACATAACTTACCAACAGAAATTGTCTCGGATCTGGATTCCAAGTTCGCTGGAGAATTTTGGGAATCCTTGTGCAAAACACTAAGTATAAAAAGAAGGATGTCTACAGCATATCATCCCCAAACAGATGGACAAACTGAGCGAACCAACCAAGTGCTGGAAGGTTACTTGCGAAGTTTCGTCAACTATGATCAGGATGACTGGTACCAACTCCTACCGTTAGCCGAACATGCTTATAATAACTCGGCAACCAATGCACATGGACTAACCCCTTTCTACGCAAACTATAGTTTCCACCCACAAACCGAATGGATGAAGGAACGCGAGGCGCATAATCCAGGAGCCACACTCTATGCGAACTGGATAAGAACGATCCACGAACAAGCAAGGCAATCACTTCAACAGACACGAGAAGCTATGGCCAAATACTATGACAGAAAGGCCAAACAACAACCTGACTTCAAAATTGGTGACAAAGGAATGTTAAATGCAAAAAACATTCGCACGCGTCGGAAGTCGAAGAAACTGAGTCCAAAACTATATGGACCATTCGTGATCTTGGAGAAACGGGGAAACCGTGCCTGCAAACTCAACATTTCGGATCGATGGAACATCCACCCAGTGTTCCATGTATCTCTGTTAGAACCTTACAGGGAGTCGGTATGTGCTAACCGACAACAACCACCCAGAGAACCCGAGGATATTGAGGGCGACTTACAATGGGAGATAGAAAAAATAGTAAGAAGCGAAATACGCTCTTACCGAAAAAGAGTACGTAGTCGCTACCAGGAGGTACGTGAACTATGGTATTTTGTTAAATGGCAAGGATGTTCTGAAGATGAGAACACCTGGGAACCTGCCATGGGCATGGATAACGCAAGAGAAATGGTGGATGAATTTCACCGCGATAACCCGGAAATGCCACGGCGGGCAGAGGAAGGACGATGAGAAAAAGGTTTTCCTGCCGTGGTCAAGCAAACGCGGGAGGTTTTTTACCCTACTCTTATCTGGTCCTAAAGGAATTAATGTTTAAGGTTTAATAATTAGTTACGATTAATTAAATTTTTTAATATTTATTTGAATGTACCAAAAAAGGCATTCTGGACGAAGCCTTAAGAGGAGGGAGCTCATGTTAGGAATACCGAGATCCGATACCTACGAACCACCCTAGGTAGGGTAACCTCTCCCGAAATCGAAATCTCAGGTCTCCAACACCCCCTCTGGCCCCCTTACGGGGCCCGCGCATCATCATACATATCGATCTAAGTTGCGTCCTGTGAGTATTATACCACAGAATCGAAGGTGTTAAAATAATACCGTATATGTCGCCGCCGTCGGTCCGACTGGATCCTGTTCGCAGGCTTTATAAGAGGGGACCTTCGGCTAGGTCTGGGAAGTATAACGGAGTGAATCCGTCAACTACCCAGAAGGTTACTAGGCTTCAAGAATGAGATATCTTAGGCATAGGCCGTAAGTAACGGGACGTTTTCGCGCAAAGAGATGATGATGAATAGTAAAGGATCTTAATGAAAGAGCAATACATTCACATCTACCCTACGATAACCAGAAGAGTCTGGAACTCCTGAGAATACTACCATCAAACCCAATGAAGTTCGAGGAGTGTTACAACTAGGTTCCGGTACATACTGCAACCGAAGGGGTGACTCCCAAACCGGTAACAGTAACCAGAATCCTATTACCCATGGCAACCAAGGGTTACCGACTGAGGGATTATCTACCAATCCTATGGAAAGGCTTCCTGCAGGCAAGTAGGAAGTCCTCCGGAAAAGATCTATCGGTTGGGTATGGAGTTATGAAGAGTTGAAGTTAGATGACCTAGAAAGTCGGTAATAACAACTATCTTCGCAGATGCAACCCGCAGATGAAACTGATCATTTTGTCGACAAGGGAGACAATTGGAGCCAACACAGTTCGACTTGTGAATTGGGCCATTTGTCTAAAAAGACTCTCACCATCGGATAATTACTATTGGAAACAGCATGACTTCCAAATAGTCATATTATAATTATCAAAGAGGGTGTGATGATTTTCAGGGTCTCCAGGTGTTCGCACCTTGGAAGAAAACCCAATGTTGCGAGTTATATTGGAAAAAGGTACATGGTTGTATGTTAGTTAGATGTAGTCCGCGAACACTCAGACGCGGAATATAAATATCGAAGTACCTCCCAAGCGTTAGACATCATCAAGCAATGGAGAAGAGACCTTAATAATATAATATTGTTCTTACGATTTTACTTTACTTTACCCTACTTTACTTCGCTCTTAGTAGTCATAAACGAAACGAGTGAAGTCCGAGCCTTCCTACACAATCTCCGTCTATAAAAACGAATCTCGATCGGCCTAGACAACTCTGAAGTCTATCAGGTTGTCTCCGCCTAACAGCAGGTCAGAGTTTTGTTCGATAGTGGTGTAATTGGAAGAGATATGATCAGTACTGTGTTTGTTTCTGTCCACGGACTGCCAACCCAAGATCTAAACCACTCTATACCAGTTAATATGATAGTTAAGAGATCGTGATCTGCAAGCTATAAAATCTTTAGTACAACTGTCCAACTTGGATCTGCCACCCTACTCCTACAAGAGATGCTTGTAGAATATCTAGCTAAATATGATGCCCTGATTGGGATGCTATTCCTTAACAGCTACAATGCTATAATCAAGTGTGGAGAATCTACTATCGATTTCTGAGAACAGAAGATCAGAGTTTCATACAAACTAACAAGTGGAGAATACTGAGCCACAGTCTGTGAAGCAACTGCACAATGTCTATTGGATGAATACTCTAATGTTTTCCCTGATCAGATCTTGGAAGAACTTCCACCATTGAGGGAAGTGAACTACTATATCTACCTGAGGGATTACTCGAATCTATAGAATCAACCAATCTACTCCATCCCCGATGCATACAAAAACCTACTATAAGATTAGATAAACCTGAATCAAAGCAGAGGAATCATCTACAAAGTAGAAGCACCAGGTGCCACACTAATGTTTGTTCAATTCAAAGTAGATAGCAAAAGAATCTGCCCTCTAGATGACCTCAAACTACGAAATGAGAACACGGTTATGGACAGTTCCACTATTCCAAACCAAATCCAGTTACTGAATCCAGTAGGATTGGCTAGATTCTGAAGCAAGATTGACCTAAGCGATGCCTATTTCCAGACAAGTTTAGATCCAGCAAGTGAATGCAATAACAATTTTAAGACATATTTTGGAAGTTTTATTAGCCAAGTTATATTACAAGGTGAGATGAATGTGCCCGCAACTTTCATGCGGATTATGGAAAACCTGCTAAGTAAATACCTCTATTATTTTGTATAGGTAAACATTGACAATATTCTCATCTACTTAAAATCTGAAGCAAAATATGCATACCATATAGGTTTAGTTTGTATCAAGCTAAGGGAAGGTAAATTCTATACTAGTTAAAACAAATCTATTCTGTTTTCCGATAGGCTTGACATCCTGGGACATGTAATAGACGATGAAGGAATACATGCTACCCCTGGAAAGATATTGTTCTTAACGGAATATACAACACTCCAGAATCAGAAGAAACATATGCAGTTCCTAGGACTTGTCAATTCCATCTCCCAGTTCTTACCACACTATACCACTGTAACTACACCACTCACAAACCTCACCAGCAATGCAGAATTCATTTGGACCTACCCTCATAACCAAGCATTTACCAACATTAAAGAATTAATTTAGAACCTCAATGTTATACAGCCTATTGACTACAGTAAACCTGAACCAATATTGCTGATTACTGACGTATCAGATATTGGTGTTGGAGCATGGATTGGTCAAGGACCTTCATATAAAATGCCAAGACCAGCACTATTATACAGCCAGAAGTTTACTAATTTACAGTTGAACTATGGAACTACAGACAAGAAAGTCTTTGTAGTGATTGATGCTCTTGCTACCTTCTATTACATCTTACAATATGAAGTCGACTATGCGCCACTGCTGTGACATG
>NW_003299141.1:172983-182590 GCF_000151645.1 Tuber melanosporum | reverse complement strand
GTGAGACATCAGGGATTAGCGAGACAGTGTGAAATCAAGATAAGATGAGATCTTACTACCAATACAACTACAAGAGTACCCAGCTTTACACTCCACAATCGCCAAATCCAATATCCATGATGCCGAGAATCAAAGTACGCACCCATTATATCCCACAGGAGTGAGAGGAATACATATGTGAGGCAATGAAAGCCCTAAAAATAGGAAAATATACATCTCTAAGCGAGGCTGTTACTGCATTCGATATCTCTAAGTCAATCCTTGCAATTGCATAAATGGTCATCCAACATGGCAGAAGGTACATGATGGGGATTAAAGTTTGTCTCAGGCTGCAGAAAATAGGATTATGCAGTGGATTTTGAAGCTAGAGTTCCATGGAATTTCACTTCACCTAGATCGGATATGGCAGATGGCAGCGAGTTGAGTGGTGGAGGAAAGGAAAGCTCTGAGAGGGTGTTATGAATAAGAAAGAAGAAAGAATGCAGTTCATGATGCTTTAAGCTGAAATTGGATAATCCAATTTCTCAATCAGCACTTAGATTTAGCTGCTAAATTTGCTGTCAGAATGGATAAACAGTGAGTCTATGTGAATGATTATGCTACTATAAAAGACCACTTCAGGAAGCTAGCAAAGGTACTTATGGAGAATAATATCAAAGTACACAACATTAGTAGTATTGATGAGAAAGGTATCATTTTGGGCTATTTGGCAAGACCAAGATTATCACACAATGCGGTAAAAAAGATTTTTATGTTAAACAGGATGGTAAACTCGAGATGGTCACCTTCATGGAAGCGGTATCAGCTAATGGTTTAGTCTTTCCAAGCTTTCCAATCACTAAGGTGAAGGTTCACACATATGGCCAATTTGGAAATATTCACGAGGCTGATAAGGAGGTGAGATTTGGGAAATCTCTAAAAGGTTGGACCGATGAGGAGCTAGGCTACTATTGGTTAACAACAATCTACTATTATTTCAGCTAGGAAAATATAAAAAGCTTGGGAAGTCTCAATGATAAGTGCCTCCTCATCCTCGATAGTCATTAATCCCATATGATCCTACGGTTTAGCAAGTTCTGTGATGCTTATAATATCATTTATTTTTATCTACCAGCTCACTCAACACATCTACTTCAACCCTTTGACATAGGATTGTTTGACACCCTGCAGAAGTACTATGGCAAGGCAGTGGAAAAATACCATAATACAACCAACATTAGTATAAACTATTACAACTTCCTTCCCTTATATAAGGAAGCCCTAGCACTAGCATATACAAAGTCAAACATCTAGAGTGCCTTTTGAAAGACAGGGATCACTCTATTCCTACCACCCATGGTACTGCTGAAAAAAGACCGCATATACCCATCCACCACCTACTCCGATAACTCCTTTCCACTTAATAAAATACTCTATATGAAGTGCCAACTATGGCAATAAACCCATTGAGCACTAAGTTTTATGAAAACAGCAAGACCTGGGCAAATTTATAACTTGATTTTATGCTTTTCCCAAACGGTAGAATTTAACCTCAATGCTACAGATATTGCTACAACTGAGATGCAGCAGCTACAAGCTGAAATCAAAATTGCTAAAGAGGTGAAAAAAGATTGCCAAATCCTTAGCTGGACAAGGGTTATCACTGGAGCAGAGGCCTTAAAGGAGATGAGCAAGGCTGATGCTAAGAAGAAAAAACTAGCCAAAACTGCATCCCGGAATAAATCTACCACACCCGCACACATACTACCTTGTCGCTCAATACTTAGTACACGATCTACTATTCATGTTATACCATTTACCCTCTGAGTCCGCTTCCAGTTTTCTCCCAAGCCTTTACCACTACCTTCCCTTTCCCGACCCTTATATTCCTCCCATACAGAACTCGATTGGGATACTTCAAGTGATGAAGACAGTAGCACTCATACACTTCTTAGCGACAATGATAAAAGTGATTTCCAGATACCAGTGGCTACTACTCCTGCTTCAGATTTGCTACCAATTTCTGAGCAGCTCTATCAAATGAATCTTCATACCCACTGAAAGTGACTATTTTCAACTTTTTTTTTTTATCTGCTTGTGTTCCTTGATTTTTAGACTTTTTATTCTCTTTTCTAGTTCTTTATTTAGTATAGATTTCACTAGTTCCTTTAGTGGGTTGAACTTTCTGAGCTTTATAAGTGGTTGTAAGTTGGTTTTTTAGCGTAATAGCACAGATATTGATACACAGGCTATGTCTCACTTCCTCCTGATGTCTCACTTCCCCCTTGGAAATATTACAAGATAAAGTACAGACACTCCTGATAACACATCATATAAATAAGAACCAATGTTGGCTATGGCTAGTACTACCCCTCCCTCTGCTTCCTTTTGTTATATCATATACAGGGCAACTAGAACAGAACATGGAAAGAATTTTGGTAACGAATGGAAAGACGATTGCACTCTCCACAGTACACCTCCTCACGAGCTTGAACAAAGCATACTCTATTAGTCCCACTGTTATCTTGATACCTGTCTCTTTCACCAGACAATACCAACAACTATACTATACCTGTAGTAAAAACTCCAGAAGTACCAGCTTATATACTACTGAAGAGGAAGAAGAATAACAAGTAATGGATGATGCCACTGATAGATCGATACAACCTCTCCTTACCCTTAACCCTGCCTTAAAAAGACATCAAGGTCATGAATAACTTGAAAAAACAGCATCCTACCTGCACCCTCTAGAGTCAGCACCTCCATTTCCACCTCCCATAATAGATTCACAACTACTATTTGGTGGACTCTTGTGAGTATCCAATAATGAAACTTTCTTTACTGTCATGCTGAATACAATTTCTGAATATTGCTGACAAATTTATAAGATCTTTAATGAAGAAGAAGACCCTATGTAACCAATTAGAAGAACTCTCATTGAAGATGAATGAGATGTTAGATCAACTCTGGATGAATTGACTTCATCCTTCTAAAGACAGATGATAGCAGGATACTATCATGATACTGTCTACTTCAAAGCCATGGACAGCACCAAGCATGGTGACTTGGCCCCAATACAACATATCAAAGAGAATGGTTTACACAAGTACTTGCTATGGTGAACATTGCCTATACATCCCGAAAGGCCATATGTTCAATGGAATAACTATTAGAGAATACATTATCACAGAAACCTACAACAAAGAACACCATAGTGCTGACCGCAATCTCCAATACATCTCAGAATATATTTACTAGCCTGAAATGTGAAAGGATTTTTGCCATTTCGTCAAATAATATGAACTCTGCCAGGCAAATACTGAATGAATACAACTACGTGAAGGGAAGGCTCAGAGTCTCTAATTACCTTGTGAAATATTTGAATCCTTTGCTATCGATTTTGCAGGACTATTCAACAAGTGGGCCTCTTATGATACTATCTTGTTAGCTGTAGATCATTTTACTGAATATAAATAGCTCCTACCAATGAAGGCTACCAACTTATTCAAAGACATCTGGAATAACCTCTAGCAATACCTATTTACCCCCTATGAATACCCATTGTCTCTTGTCAGTAATGCTGATTCCCGTTTCACTACCAGATTCTGGAAATAAACCTTTACTTCCCTTGGAATCAACTATATTATGGCCACTCCTGGACACCACGAGACTAATGGCTAAGCTGAATGAAAAATTAGTGAAGTCAAGACAGGAATTACCAATGTGATCAATGAAAGACAGACCAACTGGGAACCCAACCTCACTGAGCATGACACCTACATTAATGCTGAATACTCAGACACTCTTAGAATGTCTCCATATAAGGTAATCTTTGGCTGATATTATCCCCTCCTACCTACAACCCTATTCAAGAACTCCTCAATCCCCACCTTCAATGACAATTTAAACTGCCATCAAGTGATCTGGAATAATACTTTCCAAGCTGTTAAAGCTATGCACTTCTAGAGTACAACCATTGTACAGAAGTAACGATATAAACATGTTCTAATTCTGCCAGGTGATATGCTTATGGTCTATAGGAATTTGTTTATTGTCAATGTTAGACACAGTAAGAAACTATAACCCTAATAGTGAGGACCTTTTAAGGTCTTATCCTTTGATAAACATACTGAAAGCTACACTATCTAAATGGAGTTAACACATATATTGCCACAATACTACTGTTTTCCATACATCGGCTGTCAAACCCTTCTACCATAATGATGACTCTAAGTTCCCTGGAAGAATCCACTCTCGACCAGTACCTATTACTATCGATAAGAAGGAAGAATAGGAAGTTGAAGAAATCAGAGACTACCGTCTTTGGCTTGGAAATGACCAGTTCCTGGTTAAATAGAAAGGATACCCAACGAGCGAAAATAGCTGTGAATCACTCAAAGGACTGGAGCACGCTATAGACATAGTGAATGAGTGGTGGGAAGCCAATATACCTAATCATACCCTACCACTAACAATAAACTACATTATGATATACTGGACACCAACCATGCCAGACACCGAGTAAGGCAAGTAGAACTAGAAGCAAGAGATTAGTTTTGGGCACCGTACGTTAAGTTGGAATTTGAAAGCAGCAATGAGGAGAATCAAGCCATGAAACAAGTTCTCGACAACCTCATCTAGTCACCATTTGCTTTCCGAATTCCATATCAATGTCAAACTATGTGGAACATAATATGAGACTGTAATAATAGCTTGTTGAACTGTTATTGAACTGCGATATTATCCAATATAGCAATTACTTCACTATCCTTTGGATAAACTATTGCCCTGATTGCAACAACTCTTAGGTGGATGTGGACTAAAAAGCTGGAATTCATGCCTACTGTGACCTGTATATCTTTGAATCTCAAGGTTTTCTTAGGATTTCTTCTTGTCTCTAGTGTGATACTTGTGATGAAGAGTTTATAGCGGAAATAGAAGTTTTTAGTTTCTCTGACTCTGCTTTAGATAATTATTAGGTTTTTGTTTGTTTTAAACAGTTAGTTTATTTTGGGGAATATAACCAGTATGGGTACTTGGTTATTGATTTTGTTTTATGTTTTGTTTTAAGTATCGCCTTGATACTTGGTTTGTTTTACGTTTTATTTTAAGTATCATTTTGATACTTAAGTTGTTTTACCAAAAGTGTATCTCTTGATACCTTTGATTAGTTTCATTTATGCTAGATATAAACAGATTTATGTATTTACAGACTGCCTGATTCTATGATAAAAATGGCAGACTTCGACAGACTGTAATTCAATATACTTGATTGAATCGTTACTCCTTTATTTTCTCAGTACATCTTCGAAGCCTTCTTTAATTCTCAGCTCTCGCCTCCTCTCTGGTAGAGCAGGCTACCTGCCAACTATCATACCTATTACCGATATCGTGATTAGTACCTCACGAATATGTTACATGCTGTAACGATCCCTACTTGGATGATTATTTCTTAGCGACGGGGAACGATACTTCTCTTCTCTTTCTTCTTCTTTCTTCATCTTACGATAGCGCTAGGCCTCTGCCTATGTTACCGATAGTACAAGACCTCTGTCTTCTATCAGGAACCCCTATCGTAAGCTTTCTCTAACTCTTCTTCATGAAGAACTTTCCTTCGCGTAACAATAATATTGCAATCAAGATAAAGATCGTAAAGGTGTTTCATATTTGTTAAAGTAATAAGTAGGAAAAGTACTTAGAATTCAATCTACTTTTATTTATACTAGTACCCCCAACACTGGTATACGACCAGTCTCCCCCACACCCCATAAAACAAACTATCTAAAATACACTACTGCAGACCATTCCACCTCGTAGCCACTCCTCCAAAACAAAATTCCAAAAATCGCTACCTAAGCGGAGTCACGGGCACTCGCAGTGACTAGCGCTGCCCCAGATTAACGCGTCTTCCCACCTTGCCACCCAACTACCGTCTCATACCCTCACCCCTATCCACCCCCATCACAATTTGATCCACATACTCAACAAAAAAAACATACAGTCTGTCCCAACATCCCTCTGTCCTCTTGTAATGCAACCCAAGGTCCAAATATCCTTCCGCCAACACCAAACTACAAAAGGGGCAGCAGGGTTCCTTTAGCATCCTGTTCACCTTAGCCTACCTCAAAACTACCGACGTCCGCATCGCCAGGTTTAGCTCGTCCCACTGCAGATGCTGAGAATGCTAAAATCGATCATGACATATCCACAAGCACCGGGGGCATCTCATGAAGTACTCCATGAAGGTGGCGCATCTCTTGGTGGCCGTAGCGGAAATGGCAGTACTACAACAGGGATACTTGCATTGCCGTTGGTCAGGTAAAAAGAACTACTTCTTCGGCAGTATCACCTCGCCTGACAAAACGTAGCCACTACCATCGTGTCTCTTCTCGCACCAAGTACAGGTCGTAGGATCATCTACCAACACCATCCCGCCATTTCTCTCCACTATTAATGTGCCGTCAAAGGGATTACCTGCCACCACCAAGTCCCCATCTACTAATCCAACATGGTGAGGGATTCCCAGACTCAGCTACCGATGACCTGTCCACCAACACTTCCACCTCAGGACCGCTGAATCCTTATACAAGTCTTCATTAGCAGGACGTCCTTGAGCATAGTGGGGGCACTCAGTCCAGTGGTGTCTGCCTTCTTGCCCTTCCCAACTCTCGTGGCCGACCATGCTCATCCCACTCCAGATTCTTAACAAAATATAGGAATCCATTCGGGTCAGGTCTCGGAGGTGTCGGGGTGCTTTCGGTTCCTGGGTATAGTACTCGTGCCCTTCCGTAACGTGCCAGATCCCCCATTCTTCCTTACGCAGTTCCCTAGCCAGGGCCGCATGACCAATCCCAAAGCTAACCCCTTCCCAAAGCAGTGGGTGCAAGGGGCATCCAATACAAGCCTTAGCCTTCACGTCGACTATTTCATTGCCCTCAATGCCCATGTGACTTGGGACACAACCAAAGCTGACTTGTGAGAATGCATTCAACAGGGCTATCATTACCTCCCACAGCTCAGCTGAGTCACCATCCGGAAACATGCTGTCAACCATGATGAGAGCTGGCACACAATCCAAGAACACATGGACTGGTCATCTCTTGGCCATATCCTGTGCATGCTGCAGGGCACACACAACAGTGAATAACTCGCATTCCACAATGTTCCAGGATGGAGGAACTGAGCACCCATCAACACAGGTTAAGGCCCCTCTCTCAAATACTACCTAGGCTACACCAGCACCTTCAGAGCACTTGGACACATCCATATAACCACATCCGAAGATGTACAGAGGGCTGAGTACAACACTTGGTAGCGTGCAGCTATTACCGCCTTGCCTTTCCCAACTGAGACTGTCGGACGACAAGTGAGCTCCTTGTCCGAAGTCTGTCGATACGCCACCATGCCCTCCACCTTCCATTGTAGTCGTATTTCTCCATACCATGGATGCTGGTCACAGTACCAGTAATTGATGAACCGACTATAACACTTTCGTCACAGGTATCTTCCTTGAATAGCGACAGGCGGCGTCCAGAACTCGGCCAGCAGTATGTTGTTTGCCAGTCTGATAGGTGTTTGAAATACTGACCGGATGCAGTCGTTAATGTGGACCTGAATCTGCTTCACATACGACGCGTGGTCAACTATAAACTCAAGTCCGTTGTAGATAGTCGGAAGGTAGGCTGCCTGTACTAAGCGGTAAGTCTCCCATGCCCCTAGCCCGCCAACACTCCCAAACCTTCTCCCCGATGCTGAAATCCTACTCCTAACACCCAATCCCCTTTCCAACCAATACTTTACATGAGAGGAAAAATTAAGAAATACATTAAACCTATACCCAAGAACCCGTAAGTTCTCCGAAGGCAACACTATTTCTCCTAACAATTCTATTCCTTCCCAAGCCTTATCTCCAAACCCAATCCACTGAGTCTTGAGGGCACTGAACCCCATTCCCCTGGCCCTGGCTACGTGGTCACAGTCTGCAAATATCTCTCCTGCATGGTATAGGGTAGCCTTACTCGACTCCGCTGCTACCATAATGACCCCATCATCATGTACGAGACTATCAACTGACGTATACCAGGAGAGTATCACATGCATGGCCTGAATATATCTGCCACATATCCTCCAAAAAGGAATGGGGAAAGGGGTGAGCCCTAAGGTACGCCTTTAGTGATAGGGTAAGGGCGAGAGACGCATCGATTGAAGTGAAACTGTACCGACCGACAGGAGGCCCACCACCGGATCCATTGGCAAAGGTATACAGGGCACCCCCTAGCCACTAGAAAGTCTGACAGAAGATCGATATCAATGTTATCAAAATACCCCTTTCACATCCATTGACAAGATCAGTCTTTTGTATCCCTCAGTATGTCATAGAAACTCAAAGACTACTACGACAGTATCATAAAAGCCTCGCTTACGTCGAGATCCAAACTGCATTTCTCCCAGATCAAGGCAGGCGGCCAGTCTCAACAGGACAACCCGTTCTGCAACTTTTACCGGTATTGGCAGGAGGTGTATTATTCTCCAAGATTTCACAACATCGTACCTGGGTTTGTCCAGTTTAGGTATGAGTACTACTTCAGCTTTATGCCAGTCTGGAATATCGTGCCGTAGCTCGTAGTCCACCAGGCGCCTCAATGTCATCGTATTTCTTCGTTTCCAAAACTGTAGAAAGGGACAGCCAATATCATCTGTGCCTGGGCCTGTATTCGTAGGGGACCTGGAAAGGGCAACTTCCATTTCTTGAACACTATCCATATCGATCTCGGAATCCTCCCAAGGAGTGGGGTTGACAGGGAACAACTGCTGTGCAATCAGGTCACTAATGTCTGAATGTGTAGTAGCATAGGACCCATCTGGTCATGCTATGGAGGGAAGGGTTCGCTTAGCTTCCAACTTCTGTGCTAACCTAAAAATATCTTGGTCTTAGCTCTCGGCTATCTTTTCCCTGATATGTTTGAATCTAGCCCTTAGCAGGCATGCTCAGTATATACATCGGGCCAATTTGTAGTCCTCCGTCCACTCCGCCTTGCGTTTGGAGTATCAACGTAGCCGGGCCACATCCAGCCTCATCCTGTCCAACTCGGGTGTCCACCACTCGCACTGACCTCTGCCAACAGAGGCCCGTGGGAGCGCATCCACCACTCGTCTCACCCCTTGCTACAACTTCCCATCTTCCACCTCCTATAGGGTGTCCAACTGTTTTCCAACCTTTTCCCAGACTACCTTCTTCCAGGCTGGCCTCCTACGCGTGATGTTATCAGGGAGGTCGATTGCTAATTTCAGGGTTTGAGTAATATGCTCACAGCCAGCGGTGTCGAGGTATCGATGTCTGACGTACGGTGCCCGGTGCAAGCAAAGGTCGATTCTGGAAACATCCTTAAAGGTTGTTACTGTTAGGGGAACCTTGTTCATATCACACATTGGGGCCGTGAACCACTGTTTTAGCCACTGTCCATCTGTATTGTTGTAGTCCGCGTTGCGGTCTCAATCTTAGTATCTGGTATTGAAGTTACCAAACACGATGTCTGGTTCCCCGAGCTCGTCCAACCAGCCAACAAATTGGTCCTTACTTTCTCGACGCTGAATAGTTGGCGATCTGACCTCGGTTGGACGGTCTAAA